>NW_013531726.1:5614083-5706416 GCF_000836235.2 Papilio xuthus | reverse complement strand
TAATTACGTGTGTAAATATCTTTCACTTTTAATCAGTTTATATTAAAATATTAACTTGTAACACTTATAACTAGAAAAGTTTAAATTATTAAAAATGGTTGAAGCAAGTAAGTTTTGGTTTGAGAAGGCCTGTAGCCATGCTCCATGTAATACTTTGATTCACCCCTGGACTTCTACATGCAAAGATGCTACAGCAACTATGCTCCTTAGTTGCATTAAAGGCAGTTATAAGTTCTACGCCATGGTGTACCTTGTAAGTTAATCATTATTAAGTCTAAATTTTTCAACAAAACATATTAGTCATTAAAAATTACTTTGAAATAATATAGAAACTAGTTTGTTAAGTGAGTCGATTTGATATTTTTTTTCCTTGTTAATTTTTTTTTTATCTTAAAATAATATAATTAAAAAAATTGAATAATTGTTTTATAAAATATTTTATTTTTTATTTTAGAGTTTGCTGGTATAAAATATTTCGTTTTTATCAATAAAGAGATTAATTTATCACTATTTGAAATGTTATCAATATACATTGTGTATAATGCAATAATTCTTAAAAATGATAGATGAGCAAGATTATGCTTTACCCTTGACCAATTTACAAAATGACTAAAATTTATTTTATGATTGAAAATTATTTTTGGGCCTATTTATTTAGAAAAAAAAATTTCAATAGGTGATTGGTCAGTAGACCAATCAGCCTAACAGGAAACACCTGATTTCTGTTATATATTCAGAGGGAGAATTACATTGACTTTTTACTTAAGATTAGTGTTTGAATAGCTGTTACAATAAGAGTTAAAATCACACAGTCAAAACTTAAATAGAGAGAACTAGATAAGTGAGAAATTCAGGTTAGAGAGAAAAATCTATAAGTGACAACAATATTGCGGCTCTCTCTCGGAATCTCTCTTATCCAGTTTAGGTTCTATACTTTATACATACCATAACAAATTTTCGATATAATTGAATTATGAACAATTGACATTTCATTGAAATGGGTAGGAAATAAACGTCTTTGACTATAAATTTTGTGGAATAACATATGTTAAAAAAATATTGACTGCTGATTTTTTAAACGAAGAATATTTTTGCAATGCTGAACGTAAAACTTTACCACAGTATCATAAAAATTAAAGATAAATTCTCAATTGCCATATTTATAATACAACATTTAATATTTGTGTAAACTCTAGATGTGCCACAGTTATAGCATTTCTTCTTTGTGATGATTATGAAAATTTGTTCACAGATTCAAATATTAATGAAGGGTAAAAAATTGGGGAAGGATGAAATGATTGAGCAATTCAAATTGTATTTAAAATCTGGTATATTCGGATTGACAGTGGGAAGTTCTTTTGTCACATTGAATTGCATATTTAGGTAAGTTGAGTATCTTCTCTTTCCATGTTACACATTACACATTTGGTTGTTACACATTTACACATTAGGCTGGTACATATTAGGTATTTACACATTAGGTAACCTTGGTAATGTTATAACATTTACATCATATTATTTTAACAAGTTAGCGGGTTACTTGATGAACAAAGAAATAAAACTCATTTTATGTTTCCTGTTGAGCTGGGTTAATGGAAAACACCCTATATACATCATAGTATAAGGAAAACGGGGAAAGAAAGAGATATCCCAAAAAAGGGATGGACAACATGTTCTGTTTAAGTATTCCTGCAGTGAAAATTGACTGTCAAATGTTTTATTTAAATTTACCAATGTTCAAACTATTGTATGTATGTCGGTTGAGTAAAACAATTGATGGTGCAAGAGTGTTTAATACAATTAGTCCGATGTTGAAATAACAATCGGACAGTGATTTAAATTGTAATGAATTAAACAAAAATAGATTTAAATATACAAAAATAAGTTAATGCCCACTGAAAGCCAGCAAGGTTGCGGAAATCTATTAGGTGATAATAATGGACACATTTTGCTTAATTGTATAGTAAAAAAAAATGTTTACAGGTGCGTTTTAAGACATGTATTGTAGATTTAAATGATTGTAATGAAGTAAAATGATAATTTAAATTCAAGGATTTCAGTTTATTGTTTTTAATATTCTGATTTTTTATTACTTCACAACTTGTTATTTTTATGACACAAAATTACGGAGATATTACCTACTACCAAACAAACATACTGTGATTATACCTGTCGTTACTCCGTCCGCGTATTTAAAAAACTTAATTAGTGGATTATGTATTCTTCCAGACTGTTCTACATCTATGTAAAATTTCAACGAGTTCCATGCAGACTTTCTGGTGATATCTTGTAACAAAAATTCATCCATCCATCTTACCATGATCGTAAACTTAACATCTGCTTATGATAATGATTTTTTAATATAGTTATGTTTGTTTAGGGCGTTATTCTTCAGCCAATTTAATTATTACACGACAGTCCTATTGCCGTGTACGGTGAGCGGTCTTGCGGTCTACTTCGAGCCACCGTACAGAAGAGTTATGGTCGTCAATCTATTTGTCAACTTGGTAAGAAATTGTTTACTTTTAGTCTGATCCTGGTTGTAGACACGACATGATGAAGATAGGAGATACTGAAAAAAAAAATCAAGTTATAGATTGTCACTTTTGACTTGTGTCAGTTTTGTCTGGTGTGAGATTTGTCAACTTATGCTTCTTTACATCAAAGGACCGATTGGGCAAAGACCACTTCATGTTTCGGTCTGGTCAGATAATTATTTTAGAGCGTAATTATGTTTGAAATGCGTGCATTATAAATATAATGTGCTATTTTGTGACCATTAAGTTAGGTTTTATGTGTCGTCTGACTGCCAATCTTATTCACAGTGATTTTTTTTCAAATATAGGTACTTTGTTCAGCAGCATATTTATACCCTGTACCAAACTAATCACTCACAGTACAATGCTATCCAAACTTTAAGGCGGCTCGGTCACAACTCCACCACCACAATTTTAAGAATCGCCGTTAAAAGCTTATATAGTGGTATAAAGTATGAATCTTGTAATACTAATGTTATTAGTTTCGTAAAAATGTCCATATTTTAACAGGTGTTCGAATATTGGGTAAGAACATTAGAAATGAAAGGATGGCTTAGGAGGACACCAGGCAAAGAAACGCTTATCTTCATGTTGGGTAGTGCTGTCTTTTTCTATTTAATGAGAAAAGAAAGAGAGAACCGTAAACGAACACCATTGTTTTGGTAAGGAAATTAATGTGTTTTTTTCGTTGATTAATTTGAAATTATTATGTAATTGACTAACTGTTGCCCGCGACTACGTCCGCGCGGAATTAAAAAAAAACTTAATAGTAGGCTGTGTTCTTCCAAAATCTATTCCAAATTTCAGCGATATCCATGCAGCCGTTCTCGAGATACCTTCCAACAAACATTCTCATTTAAAATATAGATATTTTAAAGGATGAAAAGATTAAGTGACACTAGGTTTATGTTTTTAAACTTAAAGGTTCTTCACTCCGCCGCGAGTTTCGAAGGAAGTTGGAGAGCCGATAAAAGGGGTCAACGGGAGGAGTCCTGCTTGTCCACATAAAGGAAACTGTATTAATTATATTTTGAGGGTAAGTTAAGTTTTCTATTAACTCCACGCAATATCAAACAAGTTTTATTTTAAAAGTCTAATCTTGTGAATTAAGAAAATCGATATAATTAAAAAAATAGAGAACCTCCTTTTGAATTCTTTAAATAAAATTGTATTCCATAACAATGATCCTTAGTAGTATAGATATATTATTTTGTATGTTTAAATATCCGTCGTTTTCCCTATGACGTTTTTAAGGAATTCATATAAGTATATTGCGCAAACATAGTTTATTACCGACTCGGGGTAATAACGCTCCGTCTACTTATGTCTTATACAACTAGTAGTTGACCACAACTTCGCTAGTGCTTTTTAAAATAGTCTATAACTTGCCCGCGTGCATTAGCTACCTTTCTGAAAGTTAAAATCGTTATGCTGATAAACATAAAGACAAACATTTTTAAAATTGCTTTTTTGTTATTAACAACGCAAATTCATCTTGTGCACTAAATATGATTTTCGGTATTACATACAGACAGTCCAATTATTATATATATGTATATTAGTTATAGTAGTTTACCTGATTGTAATTATTGCGTAAGGATAAATAATTGTTTTGTCTTAAATTATACTCATGATATTTGTTATTCTGTTATATGAATAACATAATATTGTTAAATAGTTTCCTTATATATCATTTATTGTTTTTAAAAGTGTCTTGTTTATTTAAACTTTTTACCATACCCACTTAGGGTTGCCAGGTCGACAAACAATAGCCGGACAGATCGGCCAGTTTGGCCGGACATTTATGTAGAAAGGCCGGACACCCTACAAAGGATTTTGTCTGTATTGTCGCCTAAGCACGGTCCCACTCGTTTGCAAAAGCCGACAAAAGCCGGACAACCCGGACACCGTTTATTTTGTCCGGACACGCAATCAAAATGCCTACTTATAGCCGGTATTATCTACAGCACTGGTACTTAATGCAATTAAAGTCAATTACACTGCATTTTATTTTATAATACTTACTCAAAAAGTGACAAGAGTTTTAGGTTTTTGCTTCAGTCCTTTTCCTTTTCCTATCCTTTCTTAATACTCTCCTTATTTCTGTCTCCTCTGTCCAGGTCTAGTGCATCGACTTATTAAAGGTGTCTATAAACAGTGGTTTCATCGCTTATTTAGCGAAATTACTATATCTTGGCGTAATAATTCAAATATTCTTTCGTAGTTAAATACGTATAAAAATGAGTCGTGACAATTTTCATGGCCATGACGTTAATACCGGTCTGGCTACAATTGTTGTAAGCAAATTTATGTTGTTTTTAAAATATCATATAATTGCTTATATAGTACATAAGGAAACTTGACATTTAAATGTTTTTGTTATTCTATTATCTGACCTATATACCTTTTCATACATGTATCCTAGCCATTTTATTTCCTTATTTAATTCCCTACAGGTACAATTATATATACACTTACAATTGAGCCAGTATTTTCTAGTTACATAAGAGTAAAATAAAAAAGAGGCATTAAGGTCGTATTGTGATTGGATTAGAGCGTATTATTGTCTATGAAGACATTTCTAAATCTATCAGCTCACTATATGTCCCCATCGAGGGGCTCGGAGCCTACCCTAAGTTAGGGGTGACTAGGCCATAGTCAACCACGCTGGCCAAGTGCAGGTTGCTTGACTTCACACATACCTTTGAATTTCTTCTCAGATATGTGCAGGTTGCATCACGATGTTTTCCATCACCGCAAGAACGTCGCATAAATGTACATATGTAAATCGGAAATAGAAAAACACGTTGGTACATGGCCGGATTCGAACCCAGGACCTGCAGATTGCAAGTCAAGTGCTTGACCCCTGAGCCACCGACGCTTCTTTTCTAAATCTATACAATTTAATTTTTTTTAAAGAAAATCATTATTTACTGGTTACATGTGTTTCATGCCACAATTGTCTGGTATTAAAGTGAACTGGCCAGGTATCTGTAGCACTCAAAGTGTTAAACGTCTTACAGTTAGTTCCTGACATCAATATCTTTGTATAAAACATATCGTTATCCCTATTATGTATGACAAAACAGAGATAATATGTTTTAAAAGAAGATTTTGGTCTCAGAAAGCTACTTAATATAAACAAACGTATTCCAGGGTACAATACAGTTGTTCGGCGTGGGGTGCGCTATGACAATACTGCGCACGATAATTCCTCGGATTCTGACGCCGACTAAAGCGTTGAAATCATTGAAGCTGTCACATCTCAAACTTGGAGTGTTCTTTGGTGGTTATATTGGTATTTATAGGGTAAGTTTCGTTGAACATTACAGCAAAGCATGTATTCACATTGAAATTCTACGAAGTACGGGAGGCCAAGCGGGGATTTTTGGATTAGATATTTTAAACAGACTTCTCCATGCAGATTTTTTTATTAAAATATGAGCAGATTTTTTTATAAATTTCGTAATATTTCTTATACCATTCCAACTAAGCTCTAGGCTTGTGCACGATATGGTTTACGACAATAGTCGAATGGCGGGATTCGAACCCTCGACCTCTGGATCGAAAACCGTACCCTTAACTATTAGGCTATTGACGTTAAAGTTAACTCTTCCTGTCACAAACTGAAGCGCATGGTCATTTTTTACTTAGTATTTTGACCTACGGTAAAGGCTCTTTATGGAACGTTTCATTTGTTGTAGGAGTACTCGAGTGGGTGCAAGGTTCCTCTTTATGTTTAACTGCCACGTTTGAGTAAATCCAAGAATTCCCGCTTGGCCTCCCCTTTTAACTATCGCGACACTTGACAACGTTGTCTCTGTTTATTTTAAACAGAAAAAAAAGGATGACAATATGTGTCAAGTGTCACGTCATTCTAATTTAGTTGTTTGGAAAAAAAATATTTAAATATTTGTGAATAACGACAGTCAGTTGCAAAATTTGTAATTCAAACGAAAACATTTAAAATCGAAATATGTGACGCTTGAATATTTTTGCATAATTTATATATTTATAATTCGTGAAATATGTTTTTACTCTTTAAATTTAAAACACGTTCCATGCTATGAGTTTTTCGATACAGTGTTCTCGCAAGGCACGATAAGGGACGTGTTAAACTTAGGTCATGTACAATCATCATGCCCTTTTCCTAAAAAAGGGACGACACAGACGCCCTCGTTGATCTCTATTAACCATAATTTGTGAAATCACTCCCTTCTTACGCACACTATCATAAAATTCATCAACAGGGTGATATAAAATATAAAATACTAGCTATCGCCCGAGACTTCGTCCACGCGGAATTAAAAAAAAACATAATTAGTAGTCTATGTGTTCTTCCATTTTATGTTCTATAATATATGAAAGCCAAATTTCATCGAGATCTATTCAGCCGTTCTGCAGATACCTTCAAACAAACATCCATCCATTCTTCCATCTAAACATTCGCATTTATAATATTAGTAAGATAATATAATTTCAGCTGGTTGTTTGCCTGCTGTGTCGGGCGTACGGCAAGGATAGCGCGCTATACGCGTTACCCGCGGGTTTCCTCGCAGGCGCCGCGTTTAGAGCCTCACCGTCTTTGCCAATTTCATTAGCACCGTTGACATCTACGTTACAGGTATGTTATATTCAAACACTAGCTGTCGCCCGCGAGTTCCAACACATTACCTACTTTCCAAAAGTAGCCCCCTCAAAATAAGTCAAATAATAAATACACATTAAGGACAGACAGACAAAACTCTTAAAAAATTTATATTTTTATAAAGCAAATACTTTTTTTCGATGTCACATACAGACACTCCAATTTTATTAACTATATTTATTTGTTTTTTTTTGTGTGTAAGATCCTGGGCTCATGGGGCTACCAGGCGGGGTACATCCCCGAGCAGTGGCCGGTGGTAGAGCTGCTGTACTGCGTGTGCCAGGGTCTGCTGTTCCACGCACGCGTCATGCACGAGGACGTCTGCCCCCGGTACATCATCAACCTGATGACCACAGTCACCAGCACCAAGTCAGTATTACTACCTCCCATACATTTATATTGTTTCATATCTGTTTCTAGTGTTTAGACATAGCCAACTCGGATGTCGCTAATAAAGTTGTCTATGGGCAGTTATTTCGCTATTTTGACGAATTGTAGTAGCCACTCTTGTACTAAAAAAAAGGTTATTTTTTAATTGACAATAATGTGTAAAATTTATTAATCTTTGTTCAGTAAAAATTCACGTAATTGCGAGAAAATATTACAGTTCTGTGAGTTGGGTAAAAGAAAGTTTTTTACCGCCAAGACCGCATCAATTTGAGATCCGTGACTCTGCCTACACCTCAGGGTTACGGGCGTGAGTTATGTTGTTATTGTATTGATCTAATATACGGTTTTTTTCTTCAATTTCAGAGCTGACCAAATTCAATCGGCCTTCATACAGAGGATGCTACGGTCTCTATAGATGTTAGACACATTTTAGCGCAATTATAATATTGTATAAGTAAACGCGACAGCTTAACAGTTAATGCATTATTTTCATGTTGAAAATAAGAATTTTCTTCTCTTTATCGATAATGATATCACACATCACTAGTATAGTAGCTTGCGGTAGTTGGCACGTCGGGTGTAAGACAACCCTTATTATTGGCGTGCCAAATCAAATTCGATGTATAGCGGTTTTCAGATATCTTGGCGGATAACTTCGCTTGAGTTACGTAGAATACTGTTTTAGGTGTGCTAAGCCTTAGCGGGGTTAAGGCACTGTGCAGCGCGCATGATCTTCAGCCGCCAAAATATTTGAAAAGAACTATACTATAAATTTTCTGTAGTAGACCCGCGAGCTGTCGCGTTGTAATGGGACGCAAACCTGTGATTTTTTTTTAGAATTAAAAACAGGGTTTCCACGATGGCACATTTTTGGGGGTAAATAAGATATAGTTCTTTATTTGTACAGCTTATTTTTATTAAATAGGATTATTATTTAGTTTAAAAATGTAATAATTTTCCAGTCAATACTTGTGAAAGAATTTTTTTCTTGTAAAAAATGTCGACCAGTGTTGTTTACGTTAAGTTACCAGATATCGTCGGTTTCTAAGACTAGAATCCTTGTTTAATATTGTTATCTCTGTTTTGTCAAAGATAATGAGAGGGATGACGATATGTTTTACACGGAGTCTTAGAAACCATTGGATAAATATGTTGTCATATAAGAATTGACACAATGTCATTAGCTAATTTAAGATTAAAATGGGCGATAACAGTAATTCAATATGTTTTTAAATTATTCAAACTTTCGTGAGACCTTATACTAAACTGGTATAAAAACGGCTAAACACTCACGTATATTCGTCTGGTGGCCTGTCGCTCATTCCAGTGTCGGCAGTGAGCTGAGGGCCGCGTCCGCGAAATAATACCAGTACCACTCACCCTGATGAAGGGCCCCAGATGTGCTCGAAACTAGTCGGTGCCGCCACCGGACGTATATAAGTGAATGTTTAGCCGTGTTTATATATCAGTTCAATATGTTTTATAAGTTGTATCATTATTGTGGTCTAAAATATAACTAATACAATTTTAAAGTTAGATATAAAACGTCCAAAAATGACAATCTTTTTATAACCTTTTAGAAGTAAGTTAAAAAGGGAAAGGAATAATAAAGCAAAGCACATAATTATTTATATGCTTAGTTTATTTTATGGCTTTTTGCACATCATAAAGACCATCACACACGTACCTATAATATATACTAATACTAGCAGTCGCCCGCGACTCCGACGCCGCGAAATTAGGTCATTAAGTAAAAACCTAATAAGTAGCCAATGTGATCTTCAGACTATGTTCTATATGTATGCCAAATATCATCAAGATCCGTTTAGCCGTTCTGGAGATACCTTCAAACAGACACCCATCTATACATTCGCATTTATAATATTAGTAAGATTTATAGCAAGGCATATAACGATATATTTTCTATACAAATATTCAAGTGACCGCGCATAAAACTATATATTTTGATGACGTCATCAACACTGTAATTTATATAATCGCATATCTTATATCTTCTATATATATAAAAGAAAGTTGTGTTAGTTACACTATTAATAACTCAAGAACGGCTTTACCGATATGGTTGAAAATTGGTGAGGAGGTAGCTTACAGCCAGGAGACGGACATAGGATACTATTTTTTTTTCAAATATATGCCTTGAAGAGCTGCTTTTTATATAACTTAAATAATATTATACCTAAATGTTTAGATGGATGTGATGTGATTGGATGGATGGGTGTTTGAAGATATCTCTAGAACGGCTGAACAGATCTCGATCAAATTTAGCATACGTATAGAACATAGTCTGAAAGAACACATAGACTACACTAATTAAGCGGACGGAGTCGCGGGCGACAGCTAGTAGAATATATTTCGATGACGTCTTCAATAATTTATATAATTTCATATTAATATATAAAAACACTGGACCGACTATAAATGATAATTAAGAAAATTACTATAGGTACGTGTGTAATGTAGGTAGTACTTAGACATGTTTAAAATATAACGTAAATATATTTCGTTTTTGTATTATTAAGTGCAAAAAGTAGACGAAATTATAAGTGATAATATTTATTAGTAAGTTAATGAGGCATAAATTATAAGATTGTCATTATTTCCAGTCACGTATATAATAAATACATATTTAAGGTTAATTTGCAATTTTAACTAGCATTTGACCCCGACTTCGTCAGCGCTAAGTTACTTCCCGCATGTATCCCGTCAAAATTGGTCTAGTTTCAGAGATAACCCGGAACAAATTCAGACTTGTGTACAGACGGAAAATTTTCAATAGCTTTTTCGTTGTAATATGATTTTTTATACATACAGACAATTTTACTAATTGTATAGATTTGGTACAATCAAATTAGAACAAATTAAAAAAAAAGTTGGGCCTATCTGACTCGAAGGACCATTATGCGATAAACAGTTTGTTTTTATTTGTTAGTTTGTAAGTTTCTACTTTTGAATATGATGGAAAATATGTTGTCATAAATATGTTTAAAAATCAAATGAATATTATAATATGTAATTATGACGTGTTTTTACATTTTATTTATTTTAAAGTATGGTTTGAATAGATCCTTCAGTTTTATTTATAGGAAAATTTAAATAGTTTAATTTTATGGGAGAATAATGGTGCATTTATAAATTTTAGATTTCGGGAATTAGATATAAATAAATTGGGTTGTCCCGCACTTGACCAGCGTGGTTGACTATGGCCTAATCACCCATAACTTAGGGTAGGCTCCGAGCCCCTCGGTGGGGACATATAGCGAGCTGATGATGAAATTGGGTTGTCAAGTGGTATATTTATATTGTAGTTACCACGAATTACAGGAAATCCTGTGAACCAAAAATTATTTTAGATTGTTATAATATATTTTTGTAAAATATGATTTGCTTTGTTATTAGACAAATATTCAATAAAGATGCAGTTTTTTATTTAAAAGTTTTTCCTGGACTCATAAATTTATTTGTGTATCTGGTAACTAAGACCAAAAAATTTCGCAAATTAATCGGTTACTTCTATGAAATAAAAAAAATATTTTGGTAAAGCTTTATTGAACTGCAAATAGTAAATAGTGTAAAAATAATACAAACTCCAATTGCAAAATTTATAACCAGCTATTATATTAAAATTGAATTAAACAGATTTCTCTCAAGTATCTTAATCGTGTGTAATAAAGCATTTCAGTTGACTTTCTTTGCCGTAGAGTTCATTTATCGTGTTTGCCAAGTTCTACAATTATGTTCAATCATCTTAATCAAGTTCCTCAATGGTGGGTCCACTGCGACCAGGCGTAGTCGGCCTTACCCCTGGCCCGCCGACGCCGATGCCTGCACCTGCACCAGCTCCATGCAACTTCATCATAGCTGGCTGACAAACTGCCTGCAGTGCCTTTAAATGTTCCTCCAATTGTGACGTTGGAGCATTTGGATTGCTCTCGAGCCAATGTAACTGGTTGTTGCATTCTGTCACAACTGCTGTCCGTTCACTATCTGTAAGTCTTCCGCCTGAATTTTCTGCTGCCTGTAAAATATTATATATTATACAAATAATTTTTTGTTGATGAAGTTAATTGGTAATTTATGTTGATGCTAAGAAATCAAAGGTCCCAAATATCACGACCATATTTCACAAAACGATGTGTCGATTGTTTATGGGTATCCTAAATTATCATCAATAAAAGTAATTGGCATTATACATCTAAAGGATGTGATACAAAGATTGGTTTATAATCTCTTGCAATCAGATAAGACTTACTTTATTTAGCGAACGTTTCCTTTTACATACCGTTTTACACCCAAAAATATATCCTTCCAGTTGATTCCTCAATTCTACTGTCTTTCTTACAGCTTCGTCTTCCGCCTTGTACACCTCGGCATCATGTAGCATTTTCTCTATTTCCTTTTTGCTTAGACGACCCTTGTCGTTAGATATGGTTATACGTTCTGAACGACCAGTACTTCTGTCTTGGGCGCTTACGTTTAATATGCCGTTTGCGTCTATATCAAATGATACCTAAAATAAAAAAGACGACAACGAACACGACACAGTTTCAGGGTGAAAGTTGTGTTATAAAAAAGGTAAGATCATAGAATCAAACTAAGAATAAGATAACTCACTTCAATTTGAGGTATTCCTCTTGGTGCTGGTGGAATACCAGTAAGATTAAATGTGCCAAGCAAGTTGTTGTCCCTTGTAAGTGCTCTTTCTCCTTCGTAAATCTAAACAATCAAGAATAAATTACACTTTCAATATACCAATCAGATTTTGTCAAATTGTAAAAAAATCTTTACTTGAATCGTAACAGCCGGTTGATTGTCAGAATATGTTGTGAAAATTTTATTCTGTGCGATAGGTATTCTAGTGTTTCTTTCGATCAACTTTGTCATAACACCACCAGCGGTCTCAATGCCCAGAGACAAGGGAGCCACATCGACTAAGAGCACATCTTGAAGGCGAACTTCTTGGGATCCGGAAATAATAGCAGCTTGTACCGCCGCACCGTAAGCAATTGCTTCATCAGGGTTAATAGATAGGTTGAGGGTTTTTCCTCCAAAAAATTCCTAAAAAAATACACTTCAATATTGTAGTTGTATTAAAAATGTATTAGAGACAATATTGTCTGGTATACCTGTAAGAGCCTTTGGATTTTCGGAACTCTTGTAGATCCACCAACCATGATTACATCGTCTATTTCTCTCGTATTCATCTTAGCATCTTTCAATGCATTCTCAACTGGCACTAAAGTTTGTCGAAATAAATCCGAACACAATTCTTCAAATCTAGCTCTAGTAATCTTTGAATAGAAATCTGTTCCTTCATGAAGGGCGTCTATTTCTATACTAGCTTCTGTATTTGATGATAGTGTTCGTTTAGCTCTTTCACATGCAGTTCTTAACCTTCTAATAGCTTTCGGATTGCTGGTAATATTTTTCTTAAATTTCCGTTCAAACTCTTGACTGAAATGATCTACCATTCGGCTGTCGAAATCCTCACCACCAAGGTGTGTGTCACCTGCTGTTGATTTGACTTCAAATAATGATCCTTCTGATATCTGAAGAATCGAAACATCGAAAGTGCCACCTCCAAGGTCGAAAATAAGAACATTCTTCTCTCCTTTTAAATCTTTGTCTAAACCATAAGCAAGAGCAGCTGCTGTTGGTTCATTGATAATTCTAAGAACGTTTAATCCGGCAATTGCACCTGCATCTTTAGTTGCTTGACGTTGAGAGTCATTAAAATATGCCGGTACAGTTATAACCGCGTCAGTAACCGTACCTCCGAGAAACATCTCGGCTGTTTGTTTCATTTTGCTTAGTATCATGGAGGAAATTTCTTCAGGTGTAAACTTTTTTCTTTCTTTCTTGTATTGGACCACAATAGCCGGTTTCCCATTATCCGATATAACTTCGAATGGCCAATGTTTAATATCTTGTTGAATATTTGGATCATTAAATTTTCTTCCAATCATTCGTTTTGCATCAAATACGGTATTTTTCGGATTCATAGCAATCTAAAATATGTAATTAGAAATTCTTTATATTAATTCTTTAATTCTTATAAAATCATGTATCGAAATCTTACTTCTTACTAATAATACTAATGAGAATATTTAGATGTGTGGATGGATGGATGTTTGATGGTACCTCCGGAACAGCTCAAAGGATCTTATTGAAATTTTGCACAGATGTAGAACATAGTCTGGAAGAACACATAGGCTACTAAATATCTTTTTTTAATTCCTCGACGGAGCTCGGAAGAGGACGGAGTCGCGGGCGACAGCTAGTTTTCTACATAAATGTTTAATACCTGATTAATAGCAGATTCACCGATTAACCGTTCGGTATCAGTGAAAGCCACATAGGACGGTGTGATCCTGTTACCCTGGTCATTGGTGATAATCTCCACTTTGCCATGCTGGAAGACAGCCACGCAAGAGTAGGTGGTGCCAAGGTCTATGCCCACCGCTGGTGTTGGCATTGCACTTCAAGCTCTTATATTCAAGGAAAACAACATAGTACTTTCATGCATAGCTTCTAGTAACTTTTAAGGTGTGGGTTTATCCATAATCACATTATTGGTCAAAATGGTAAGGTTACTAGTTACTACGATTATTAGGTATTTACTTTAGAAAATACGGTAATTGTGAGCTTTTTTTTATTAATTTCTTTTTATACTGCGAATTTGTAACATTTTATCTTTTATTATGTTGTCAATATTACCTTGACTTTAAACGTCAAAGATAAATCAAAATTAGAAAAAAATAAATTTATCTTTCACCGAAAAGGTTATTCTATTAATCTTGGGTTTCTGACACCAAAATATCTGTCTATATCATATCTTCATCTAACATCCCTGTCACAATCTTTGACAAAACAAAGGCAACAATATGTTTTAAACGGAGATTTTGGACTCAGAAACACACGGTACGAACTAGGCTCATTTTATTTCTGACCCTAATTATTTATTGTATATTTTTATTCAAAGAGTCGAAATAAAAAGAACACTCTTAAATTAAATACGTAATTAAAACACTTTTATTTATTTAAACACTTTTGTATTTATTCTTAAACACATCGCAAAGAATGTTTAACGTTTTCCCTTCTTCTTCTTTTTATTAAAGTCAGGTGGGAAGAAACCTCTTGCCTGCAGTAATTCCTGTACATTATGACATGCGTAGTACACATTGTCCATTGCTGCGTCTGTCAGCATGTCAACATTACATCTCCCTTTAGACTTTCCTTTCTTCAGTCTCCCTCCACTCTTCTTACCTTTCTTCTTTTCCCCACCCTCTTCTTTTGATTTCTTTTCCTTTTTCTTACCTTTGCCTTTACCGGCCATGATTTAATATACAATAGTAACGGTTGCTATTTTTGTTATTGATTTAACAATGCGCGGAATTAATTATTTTATATGCGCGTTAGTTTCAACGCTTACACCCTAGTTACTGGTCGTCGACTTATGTTTTGTAGGTAGTAAGTTCGTAAGTAGTAAGATGTGATCACCCTTAATTTAGGGTAGGCTCCGAGCACCTCGGTGGGGACCTATAGTGAGCTGATGATGAAGATGTGACGATGTGCAATAGGTGTTTTTGTGTAGAAAAATAATTCTTTAGCAGATACAACAAACCTAGAAAATCTCATTATTCATTGGTTAAGATAACCACATCACAGTGGTAGAGTCCGCTTTTACATCTTCGCACGGCTCGCCCGGTGAAATACCACGACCACACAGAAGACAGGCGTCAAGTGGAAGCAATTCTGCGTTTCGTCTGAGGAGTGTGCGTCCCGGAGGCTTATTTAGTCCTCTTTCCCTTCCCACCGTTTTTCTTATAAGAAAAGGATGGGAAGTGGAAGTGGACTTTCCGGATGAGAGGATGCATGGGAAGGGAAAATATTTTCTTTCTGTGCAACGCATATACAATTGCGTATGTCATGGGCAACGGTTACTTCGCTATTTCAGGTGGCCGCTCGCTCGTTTGCCACCTTATGATATAAAAAAAACCTTATTCCAACCTTAATTCTCATTTGATAATAAATTCTACGCGTAGATATTAAAAAAACACTTGTTCTTGTGTTAAATCTTTATTACAAATCTTATAACAAATATTCTTCATACAAATAAACATAATTAAGGAAACATAAAGGTGATGTTATTTTATATTATACAGCGGTTCTTTCAGCACGTGTTCAACCTCCACACGGTGTAGTGTGCCGGCGCCCACCGCTGGAGTAGCTGCCTCAGCCCTACCTGCATATATCAACTGTAAAATAAACAAACATATAATCAGATTAGCCTATGTCTTCTTCCAGATTTTACATCGATGCCAAATTTTTGCGAGATCCATATAGCCGGTCTGGAGTTACCTTCTAACCAAACAATAAGTTACTTTCCTACGTCTTGGAATTAAACATTGAAGTATGAACCTTAGTTATAGCCAACATTACTTCGACTTTAATTAACTGGTTCAATTAAGAGATTTCCTTACATTCATATTCTCATATATAGTTATGATAAGATCAATTTGATGCAATACTTAAAGCGTATTCCGGAGAGATAAAGTACGGAAACTGAATGCCGACTTCGACTTCTTGTTGGCTTGCCATGCAGGCCGGCACGACAAGCAAGACATAATTTTACATTTGTTACTGTTTAATCAACACTTAGTGAGTTAAGTGACGTTATTTATGTTTAGCAAGTTACACACAACTGACTTGCTATTAGGGTATAAAGAATTAGACTGAATAAGGATTAATTACTAATACTTATGTTTGTAATACTTAGGGTCTCCTTTAGTGACAAATTAACAACTCATAGTGCGATAGTTACACTATGTAATGGATTAAATGTTTAACTCATATAATCTTACCTTTCTTCCGAGCAGATTTTCAAAGCGAGGTTTAACGAATGTCCAAGCTCCCATGTTCCTATGCTCTTCTTGACTCCAGATGTATTCTAAAGTAAAGAACAATTATTAAAGACACTTTATCATGTTAATAGTAAAAGTTTTAAGATAATTTAATCATTCTACAAGACGAGAGAAGTTTAGCCTGTATTTCGTTCGTAACGTTATCTCATTACGTATGTATTCGCGAAACAAAGTTTTTAAAGCAATTTCCTTATTCAAAAGTAGATTAGGGAGGATACAATGGATTAGTCTTCCATTATAATATTTATTTGTAACAAAATATTGCAGAATATTCCATGAAACACAGTACATTTCTCGGGAACATTATTAAATAGGTTACCAACGCATTTATACCTTTGGATTCTGATGCTAAAATCTATATAAAAAACATATCGGCGTCCCTGTCCTTATCATTAACAAAACAGAGATAACAATATGTATTAAATGGAGTTTTGGTCTCAGAAATCTACGGTTAATGATGTCATTTATTAATAACTTAAGGCGATGTTTACTGTAGATTCTTAAATCATGACTCCGTCACCTATTGGAAATTTTACCAGTTTGTTACTCTATCGTAGGCCTAATTAATCTCTCTATCTCTCTCTAGGTGCTCAGAGCCGTCAGCTCAGAGAACATTTGCCGGTCTTGTGTGAAGCGAATTAAAGTTTCCATGCTGGCAATATTTGCCCATTCCTTGACATTTTGAAAACACAATTTCTTTCTTCGTCCGGAGAGTCTTTTGCCTGCTATTTTGTATGTAAATTAATGTATGTGGGTTAAAACGTAAATACTAACTTCTAGCATTTGAGTATTTTTCAAGTTCCTTCTGTAGCGCGTGTAGAGGGAAGGGACTGAGGGATTCCACTCTTAATATAGCAACGTCTTCTATGTTCTCTTTTATTCTTTCTTTATTTAATTCATAGTAATGCTTCCCGCTTACTAATATCACTCGTTTAACTTTTAATGGATCAGCTATAGTGTCAGCTGAAATAAAAAAAAATCACAGTTAAATTAAAATGAACTTAAAATAAATTAAAAATAGTCGAATGTAACAAGCAATTGATTTAAGTGAATAAAAGCTATAATTTTTTTATCTAAACCAATATACCGTTAAGTTAGGCCAGATTCGAAAGAAATAAAGTTATGGCATGTTTTTTTAGGTTTTGCGTCAACATGATTGAAGAGAATTGAACCGAATATTTTCAATTGCGAATTTCAAAGCATTGTATTGTAATGTTTCTCCATGCGTTACTAACAGTTTTTGACTCACCGATGACAGGATTGAAGTGTGTCCCCGGCATGAAGTCTGATAGAGGAGAGACAGCGTCCGCCAAACGCAGCAAAACTTTTGGCGCTACGACGATTAATGGCTTTCTATAGTTACGTACGACCTATAGAGTATTTCAATGATTTAGGAAACAAATTTTATTGTGAGTGATGTAAAATTATTGAATCGTATAAATTTATTAGCTTCCCTAATATATATGCATTATTTTATATAAGGGGTTGTCCATAAATTACGTGAGGTGTTTTTTTTTTAATTTTCTGCCCCTCCCTCACAAAATGTGAGTTTCTTACGTATACAATTAAATGGACCAAAATAGTATATATTTCTTTGTTTCAATCAGAAAAAAATTGCGTGAACCACCTCACGTAATTTATGGACGCCCTCAAACTTCTATTACGATCTTAAATACAAAATCGTTTACAAAATTTTCCAAAAAAATGGCATCAAATGACATGCCTTTCATCATATACAAGACAACTAAGGGAAGAGTTATTGACGAACAAAAATACTATAATAGCGAATTTTATTGCAAACAGAAAAACTAATATTAGAAAAACCTTGCTAAGTTAGCGATTATGATTCGTAATAAAGTCAGAATTTCTAGAATTAGGTCGAATCGTAATATGTAAGAATATAGGACTCATTTTGTTTACAAATAGAAAGATATTTGTCATATCGTATCATAGATATAAGAAGTTTTATGACTTTGTCTAACTCATAAAACTATGTTATGTTAAGAGCTGATCTTCGGCAAGATAATGAGCGTAATTTACAGGTCAATGACTGAGTTTTTCTATAAAAATGTTGAAGATATTTTACACTGAATGAATAGAAAAGTTTGTCTTGGAAATAAAGTGTTCTAATTTTGTCTAATTTCAACTTGAATGTGAAAAATTAATTTTCTTCATATTTTATTGTTGTTTTATATTATTTAGTAATACTCAGATGAAATTGATTTAAATTATCGAGAGCTTATTCAGAATGAATAAACTACTAAATACTGTTTCATAGTAAATAGATTTTTAATCATTGTCTACAGTTTTACAAAGTTTTATCAAGTAAGTATCCATTAGGACCAGCGTGATTCATTAAGGCCTAGTCACCCATAAGGGTAGGCTCCGAGCCCCTCATTGGGGACGTATACGTCACTATAGTGAGCTGTTTATGATATGTACTCGTACATAATATAAGTTACATTACCTGTCTTCTTAGCAAATGGAAGTACTGCGCGGGCGTGGTCGGGTTAACGACATGCATACAGACATCTTCACCATCCGGAGCTGTTTCCTTGCTATCAGTGAGCTGCAGGAACCTTTCCAGCCTGCAGGAGGAGTGCTCGGAAGCCGCGCCGTCGTAGCCATGCGGTAGGAGCATTACTAGGCCGTTGCTTCTCACCCATTTCGCTGGACATAGGGACACGGTGATATACCTTACAAAATATGGGATATATGCAGGCACATCGAAATTAAAGCAGTTTTAGGAATTGTTACAGCACTCCTCAGCGACAGTCGTATGTCAATGGATGACTCTCTTTTTTAAATAAGTAAATTGAAAAAAAAAACTTACTGAAGAATTTCATGGTGTAGAATTAGGAAAACAAATATACACTAAGGGTATCTCATAGTGACTGTTAAATGACTCAGAATGCGCACAGTATTTTTATAAAATGCAGGAAAATTTACCTTCACCAGACGCGATGTAAGTATCAACAATGATTTGCGCGCCGTTGTAAAAATCACCGAATTGTGCTTCCCAAATACACAAGTTATCCGGCGAGTCGTACGCCATGCCGTATTCATAGCCCAGGACCGCTTCCTCCGATAGGATTGAATTCACGACCTGTTTGATAAAGAAGCGAATATCGTTGAATAATAATGAGGGTATGACTATGGTTCAATGATCAAATACAGCAGTGATTCAACTTGTAACAAACATTATTACATGAAATTGTTACAGTGCAAAAGTAACTATATTTTTACAAAATAAGCAATTTTAGTTGACACATACTCATGTAGCCGTAAATATTCGCTGTAACTAAAATTAGCAGTTTTTAAATTAAAATCTTCATCTTACAATATTCAATCTTGTTTCTATCCAAATTGCGTAAATAACGGAACTTAAGAGAAACAACACAATTGAAAGGAATAACAAATTTCTTTAAAAGAATGTCTGAATTTCGTGAAGCATCAATTATTTGAAAGAGATAACTTGTTAAATAAAAAAAGAACGTGCAAATTGTTACTCTCTAACAGTATTGTCACGAGAAATAAAAAGGGACCACGGCCGGGAGGCAGCCGAGCGGAAGAATTATTTCCGATCTTCGTTCAAGGAAAAC
Source organism: Papilio xuthus (assembly GCF_000836235.2). Classification (NCBI taxonomy): domain Eukaryota; kingdom Metazoa; phylum Arthropoda; class Insecta; order Lepidoptera; family Papilionidae; genus Papilio; species Papilio xuthus. Next base: position 5,686,297 of record NW_013531726.1, on the reverse strand, counting down.
CATTAGGTTTTCTGCGAGTCTGCCCTTTATCGCTTATTTATAATTCAAGGCTAGTACAATTACTCTGAAGCAATTTTTGTTTATTTCGTTTTTTTATAGACGTGATTTGAATCTGCAATCAGCAAAAAAACGGTTGCAAAGGTACAATGTAATAATTTTTATTTAGTAACCATCCATCTAGTAGATGTCGCTAATTTAGTTTTTTCATTCACCTCTAAAAATCCTTTTTGGTCTTTATGTATGTGATTGAGAGGTACGTATATGTTCTCAGTCTGCTGGTCGACGAGCATGGCGTGCCTGTGAGAGAAAGTGCCTCGACCCACGTCCTCCCCACACAGTCGCACGTGCCGACCCTCCATGAGCAGGGACCCTAATGAGACGGAGTCAACAAGAATAGACATGTAATTTTAAGAGTCAAAAGATCTGTATTGATACGTAAAATTCATTATTTGATGATTTATTCACCAAGAAAGTTTTAACCCCGTTGGCAAAAGAATCTCAGGCATTTTGGAGGAACTTTTTTTCAAGTTTTATAGAAGTAACTGTAAAAAGTCGCTTTGGCCAAACAAAGTACCACTGTTTTCTATCTCACCAGGTGATTTTATGTTATTAAAAGGTTTTAAAATCATACCAAAAGCTAAAGCTTCAGCTGTAGCCCAATCAATCTCTCTTCCATCGGATATCTTGTTCAAACGATTCCTGACATGAGTTTTCGCTAAGTGGGAATGTACATTCTGTAAATAAAAGTAATAATAATAAAATATAGATAAATTTACTTTCTATCTATTGATAAATACTTCAAGAATTACATTTTGAGATACTTTATTAGATTTTTAAATAAAAGATTTAAATAATTTCGTGCATCCATTAGTTCCAATATACTTCTTTAGCTATTTAATTATTACATACTCCTTGATATAAGTTAAAATTAATTATCACATATAGTCAAAATGTTAACATCATTATAAATAACATCGTTACATAAATTGAAAGAGCCTAACGGACTACGACTTGAAGGAACCCTTAGATGGAAGTTAAGAACATTAATCATAAAGTGGAATTGATTTACCGCCTCGAGGTACAACGAGGGATTATGTAAAGTTTAAGAAGAAATTTTAACTTACTCTAGATAAAATTGAATTATTTTAATAAATTAAGATTGTCTTAACGAAGATGGTAAAAATGGTCTACAAAACAAGGCAACTCTTGTCTCATTTAGCAGTCAATATTTTTAGAAATTAGATCTTGCTATTTGATTTTTGAATCAACGGTTAGAACTCTATTATTTTAATTGCAAGTACGATTATCATTCATACGCTCCTCTTCCTTACAAATTTTCCTTGGATTCGACAGTTGATACTTACAAAATCATTTGGTGCTGTAACAGAAGCGATTCCAACTTGTTTCAACAATTCCTCGTTAACACCAGTGTCCCAGGTTTCTACGGCTTTAGGAGCTGGGGAAGTTCCAGCCCATTGGTCCTGGTAATATGTTACCTGAAATATTCAATTTGTTTTAATGTTTTAATGTCTATACTATCCAAGCAATTGATAGGTTCTTTCTTCGAAGTCTAAAGAAATAAAAAGCCTCAACCGTAAATTTTAATAAATCTATCAAAGTAAGATGTAAAATTTTACGATGCTAACGTCGTTAAATGAATAAAAAAGTTTTTTTTGATATAATTTATGAAATATGAAGATAAGGAAAGTCTGTAGGCGAAGAAAGGTATCAAAATTACAATTCAACAATTGTATTTTTTACCTCAGGCGTATAAGAATTGACAGATTCGAATTGTGCTTGCAAATATTTGGTATAGTCCACGAATATTTTATCCACATCGTCTTGATTTAGCAAACCTTCTGAAACAAGCCTCGCGGCGTACAGATCCGGTATCGATCTGTAAACAAATTTACATTCACGATAGGAATAAGTGAAAACAGATCTCCCTAATTTGAACACAAATTGTTGTCTTCTCTAAAACTTGTTAATTTTATGTTCGTATATATTTTAACCTTTAATCTAACTGCTAAGTTACCATTAGTAAGTTGCTAAGTTACTAAAATATGCAGTTTGTTGGACTAATCTAAACGTTATAGTAAAATTGCATCAACACCAATTTCTTGATCCTCTTATCCAAAAGACTTCAGTAACTTCAACCAGACTTTTTGTCTTTCCATCGAATTGAATTTATGGTAATTAAAGAAAAACTAAAGATATAAAACAACTAAATAGATGTTACGCCGAACGTTGCTGATTCGAAAGCTACATGGATAAGATGGAACGTCTCTATACTTACTTTCTACTATGAATAAGTTTGTAAAGCAGCGGGTTGGTGAATGTTGGGTCATCAAGCTCGTTATGACCCCAGCGTCGGAAGCAGTTGTAGTCGATGAAAACGTCTTTACGGAAACGTCTCTGATATTCAAACGCTATGTTCGTCGCTTTTACGACTAGCTGCAAAAATATAAAATGTTTTTATAACGCTGTTATTTGAGAGTAATATTTATAAAGAGAACCATCATCGTTTGCATATCGACATTGATGTAATAATATAAATAAGAGAAGTACTTCGTATAGTATATTTGTAAGGATATGTTTATGGAGTACAAATTTCCATTTTTACGTTTTTTACTTTATTCCTTAATATGAAAGATATTAAACACTAATATCCTTTATTTTTCCTTGGTAATGTAGCATCATTTAGTATGTGCCATATAAATACCTTTCTTTCTGTTTGTTCGTAAGTTTCAACAATGAAATGACGGAAGATAGATTGACGTGAATGGGATTAGGAGGGAAGATGACTAAGATAAATTTTACCTCTGGATGGTCTCCGTTGACATGTATCACCGGTACAGAGATGGCTTTCGCTAAGTCCGTCACGTACCGACACGACCGACCGCGCTCCGCCGGCAAAGTGAACCCGACCTGAAAATTATAACATAAAACTTCGTTCTAGAATTCAATTGTTATTTGTATTTTTATATTATTAAAAAGACGTACAAATTAGAAGTTCGAAGGTACATTTTAGGTGACATTCTGTTCTTGATCAAGTTCCCTTTTGCTATTAAGATTGTTACCAAACCAAATCTTTTTCTTGCAGAAAATTACGTCACTATTCTCTCAGAGTACGCTCTATATGTAGAATCCAATAAAGTTTATAAGGTAAAGAATGAATAACTTACCTGATTGTTAACAACAACGTGTAATGATCCGCCAACATCGAAGTGCGGAGCTTGCGATAGCATCAGGGTCTCCTGATTTATGCCTTGGCCAGTAAAAGCGGCATCACCGTGAATCTGAAAATAGTCTTTTTTAAATTTGATACTTGATTCAAAGGAATTGTTTTCATATTAGCTGCTCTGTCAATTTTTATTCTAACACTATAAATTAAGGTTTCCTGATATCCATAAAATTGGAATTCTGGGACCTAGGAATCGATCTTTTGTACCGTGTAAATAATTGTTTATATCGTGAGGTCACTTTCAGTTAAATTTTCTTTTTAATTTCATACTAAGTAAAAGTTACCTGAACATTAAGCACTTTGTCTCCCATTCTTGACGATCCATCTTCCGAATAATCGCCTTCTTTTAACTTTAATTGCTTCGATCGTGTTTTTCCCATGGATACCGGATTTGCTGCCTAAAATAATTACATTTTAATAAATTAAAAAAAAATTACAATATTACTAAATTAAGTGTGATGTGTGCATACCTCTAAATGTGATGGATTGTTGAGTAGAGAAAACCTTACTGTTTTGTTATTTATTGTTATGTCAGCCGATGCACCTGAAATTTATTCATTTTAACGATATCTTTTATTTAAAAATAAAATGACCCAAGTTTAAGTGTGGTAATCTTACTCAGATGTGTTGATATATCGCAGGCAGCGTTCGCTTCAGACGGGAACTCAGGTTTGCCAGTGAACTTGTGGAATATTTTAACAGGCGGGCACTTTAATAAACCGCTTAGTACGTTAAGTTTACCTCTGTGTGCCATACCAAGGATCACTTGTTGCACTCCTTCTGCAATTATGTTATACAAATTGTAAAACTTGAGTTGAGTTGAGTTTGAGGGCGATAGAGTAATATAGTTCTTCATGTGACAAATTAAATGCCTTTAACAATCTTACTAATATTATAAATGCGAATGTTTGGTTGGATGGATGTTTGTTTGAAGGTATCTCCAGAACGGCTCAACGGATCTTTATGAAATTTGGTACAGATGTAGAACATAGTTTGGAAGAACAAATAGGCTAATTATGTTTCTTTTTAATTCCGTGCAGACAGAGTCTCGCGTGACAGCTAGTATTTCATACGATGACACGACAAGTTGGTTTTTGTTTTTGCTGTAATTAGTCTAGTTATTTAATTTTGTACATTAATTAATTTAAAGATTACTTAAGTCATGATTTTGAGTGCTGCTGATTGAAGAAAGAGCTCTAACTTATATAATGTCATACTTAATTTAATTGAAAGCCTAAACAGTTACAAACCTGCAGTTGTTAAACCAAATAAAGTAGAAAAGAATGTTGGTAGAGATTCTGCGCCTTCGCCACAATAGCGTTTTACTGTAGGGAACTTTACACTTAAGAATTTGTCCCATGCTTGTGAATGTAGAAGTTCCTTTAAAATTTCTCTTCTTCTTTCATTATCAATTAGATCTGAGCTGGCTTCGATGCGTTGAGCAAACCATTCTCTTTCTGCTTCTGTCTAATGACAATCAAAATATTAAATCCATTAATATTTCAAAATAATGTCACTAAATATTATTAAGGAACGAAAAGACAAGTTGCAGAAAAAATGAGGTACTTTAACAGGCTTCGATCAACAAATCGTTGTTCAATTCAAGTCAAAGTTACCATAAGACTTGCAAATCTTTTACTGTAACAAGAGTATCCACTCAGATCCAAAAAAGCTCATTTTTTCACCAAAATAAACCGATTAAGTGTTCCCATGATCCATGTGTGATCTTGTAAAAACTCATAAAATTTTAAACACTAAGCTTAATATTGGCTACAACTTAGCGAACTTACTTCTAAGTATGAAAATTCGTAAGATATATTTCCACAATAGATGTTTTCCAATCGCTCAACAAGTTGCTGTGCCGTCTGTTTGCCGTCGTATCCGTACAACAATCCCAAATCAACGTAATCCTGTGGAGTGAGTCCATACCTCGTCAGATCCAATTCTTTTACTAATCTGAAATTGTTTTTAATATTTTAAATAAATATTTAAAAAATAATTTAATAATCTGTCCCCGAAATATATGGCCAAAAACATAATCTTTTCACATTTGTGCTAAAAAAAAAAACCAATGATATGTAGTAATAGAATCTGGTTGCAAGACTTCGACATTAAATAAAAAAAAACAATTTTAAATAAGGAACAGTAGATAATTTGAATAATATATTGATAGTTTATTTTACCTTTTATCATTTTTGTAATCTACATTATCAATGGAAGCTTTCAGATGGCCGTATGTCCGATAAGCGTTAACTAGTTGTTGCGCCCGACAGTTCTCGTACCTTTTCACAATAAGGCTTTCTGGAATATCTGAATTTCAACATACACAGATTATAACTATTGCTACTATCGGAGTTGATCACAAAGTTTTTACCAATTTTTGTGTTATAAATAAAGATTAAATACGATAGTTTTATTTTGTATTTCAATACAGGTCAACACTGGGTCATAATGCAATATGGAACGAGTATATATTTTTATGGGATATTACTTTTTATGCAGCGTTCTTCTCAAGAGTTTACTGCAAACGTTACTTGATAAATACCAGTGTTCAGTTGATATTTAAAAGACTTTTAAAATATATTTTAGTGAGTAGATGGGTGTATAAAAATTTCTAGAGCTAAATACTCCTCGTATTTGATTTATTTAATATGTAGGTTTATTTTTAATATACCGAGTAACCAGTATTTTCAGTTTATTTACTTCTTAAGACTACTTTTACTAGTATAACTCGATCTAAATAACACATGTTGCGTCCTTCCAACTTCCATACCGGCTTCGTTGATGTCTCGCGGTCGATGCCCGAACACTCCCGCACCAGAATGGTATTTGATCCGTTGACACGCACTGTACTCCTTCCACTTGATCAACTGTCTCACTCCAACTTTACTAAACGCGATCATTTCTTCTCTGTTTTACACAATTTCTAAATAACAAATTACATTCATAATTTTGAAAATGGAACACAATTGACACTTCTGAGGGAATGAGTTTTTTTAAATCGTTCTATTTTTAAACATTTTTTTTATGTTGCGCAGGCGCGTCGTGTACGGTCACTCCAATCGTACTGCTATTACTGAGATAGCAAACGTATGATTGTAGTTGGTTATAAAGAATTGGATTTCTGTGTAAACATGCAAGTCGGTGTATGTGTTTGTGATAAGGCAATGTTTTAACACGATCATTGATAACTATTTAACAACAATCATAAGAATAATGATGTAAGACTTTCGATCGAGTAATATAAGTTAATTAAAACAATTTTTATACTATTATAAATGTAATGCCAATTATGTCTTGATCTCAAATTTGGCTCAAGCAAAAATTGTTTTTTTTTACCAAAATTATATTAATAGCTTGTCAAATTAGTTAGTGCTAGGTTGGGTTCGATTATGTTTTTTTATGTTAACGCGGGGAATGCGTTTATGCACTTCGCTGCGGGGGCAGCAAGGACGGTTTCGTGTGGGACTCCCGGCCTGGGAACAAGACCGGACTACCCTGTAAACGCCGCTGTGTTCTCCTACGCCCAACCGGACCGTGGCATCTACGTTAGTTTATCCATGGCCCGGCGGGTTCGATTATGTTAGGTTAGCTTCTCTATTCGCGGAGGAGTGCGACAGCGTAATATGGACGAAAGGAATAGAGGGTTTAGTAGGTATGCTATTTGTCGGGAAGAGAATCCCAAATAACTACCGTGTCCCCCTGAGACGCGAAGTACGCATAAATCAATCCCCTCTGAAAAAAACTTTTTAGATCCTCTTTCAACGCGAATCGTTATAAAATAACATAATTGACCTTGAATGCGTCATTGTATCTTTGGAATAATAAAAGTAGCAAAATTCAGAAACAAATTATAACAATGATAAGAAGTAACTGGGGTCGTTATCTGAGTTATCACGTGTGATATAGCATAGTAACACAATGGTGTCCGATTAGAAATCTTACAAAGGACCAAGTTATTGAAAATGATAACAAATAATAGAATTAATAGTTTCCGAACTTAAACTTTATTCAATTAATTATTAAAATTTTTTTTTTATTTATTACAATAAATTCACTCAGAAAAATCGGTTTGCCGTTTGGTCTACGGAATGTACCATCATCATCATCATCATCAGCTCACTATACGTCCCCACCGAGGGGCTCGGAGCCTACCCTAAGTTAAGGGTGATTAGGCCATAGTCAACCACGCTGGCCCAGTGCAGGTTGGTTGACTTCACACATATCTTTGAATTTCTTCTCAGATATGTGCGGGTTGCATCACGATGTTTTCCTTCACCTTAAGAACGTCGGATAAATGTACATATGTAAATCGGAAATCGAAAAACACATTGGTACATGGCAGGATTCGAACCCAGGACCTGCAGATTGCAAGTCAAGTGCTTGACCACTGAGCCACCGACGCTCTTACTGAGCCACCTATATACATACATAAGTGGTCGCGAAAATCACTGTCTTTTAGTTGGGAAATTCTACGTGACTAATAAAATTATATGACATATTTTACAATGTGTAACATACAAAGTGCATTACCTGCTCATGTTCTAGCGACATGAAATGCTATAAAAAACGGTGACACCACAATTTTGCTGTTAGATTTTTACTTTGAACAATATTTTGTTACATTTATAAATTTCACCATGAATCATATTAAAAAGAAAATCAATTTCTTCGGAGATAAAAGTAGTTTTCATGGTATGAGACATATTTTCTCCAGATCTCGAATTTCTTGGTTTGAAAGGTAGATCTGTTTAATTATTCTTTATCCTGGATTCTGAAAAGTCGATCAATTTAACGTACAATTGATTACTAATTAAAAGGGTCCTAAAAGCCCTTCTAACCGTGCTGTGCAGTTTAGCGACTTTTAATAAAATTTGTGTTGTGTATAGTTTCAGTGTAAATAAGAAAAAAATCTTATACTAACTTGATACGCAACCAAAGAAACAAAAGATTTCATTGTATAATTGTTTGGTCAGTCTTCCAAAAACTGAGCCTATGACTTGATGACGTAGAATTTTATGCAGCAAACTAAATTTCAGATTATTCTGGCTGACAATATTGACAGTATGCAGTTTGGGAGCACTGGTAATTCTGCGGTCGTCACTAAGCTTATATTCGGAGGACGCGGTCTCATTTTCGGTGGAAACTAATTATCTGGATTGGGATACGCCGTTCCCAACGCTCACTATATGCGAGTCCCCGAGCACAGAACGTATTAAAGCTTACCTTGTTGCGTAAGTTATACTTAATAATGCTTTTGTAAATCTATAATTTCTGGGTCGCTAATTTGACAATGGAAACAGTTCTGCCAAAATAGTATGTGGTTTTTTGGGACTATAACAGCAGGTTGACAATAATTTTTTTTGTGACTGAGTAGTCACTGTTTGCCTTGAAGAGGCATTTACAGCTTTACCGGGCTTGAGGTGGCCGAACGCAGATAGCGTTTAGCCTGAACCTCGTTTAAGAGTAACAAGACTCGAGGGCTCCTTCAGGAGCCTCGGCTCGGGCTGTTACTTCATTATTGTTACCGGATTGGAGGTTGACAAACAATGAACATTGGTATATAGCTAGAAAACATTCTTTCTCTTTCGTCCCTCCTTCTGTGTGTAGCTAAAGAATGTTTTGAAGCAAACATTTCTAACGAATGATTTTTATACGAAGAATGGGTTATTTTAGTTTTGGTAAAATTATAGTTCTAAATATCCAAGTTCTATTACCACCTCTTTAGTAAATTTATTTGAATATATCATTGCATAGATGATTTAAGTTGATGTTATTCACAGGAATAAACTACCAATATCATTGACGAATTTCTACAAGGAGGTTGTATACTGGAATGCGAAGTATTGCAAACACTGTAGTTATTACAAGCCGAATGTGACCTGTGTACAAGACTTCGAAGAACCGGTTCGTCACATGCGGCTTAAGTGTAACCAGATATTGACCGATTGCTGGTGGGATGGGAAGCCATTTCGATGTTGTGACAGGTTATAAATGATAATTAAAAATTATAATAGTTGTCAAGAATTGTAAAGTACGGAGTACATTGTAGTAAAAATTGTACTTTATCTGTTCTGTCCACACAAAAACAATTTTTTTCGGTTTTCATTTGTGAAAAACTTGGACAAAAATAAATAACAAATACAAAACAGAGATCCTTTTTCTTGATTTCCAGATTTACAGCGGTAGAGACGGAGTACGGCGTATGTTATAGCTTCAATTCAGGTCTAACGGGGAACAATTCCAGCACGATAATAGTTAATCGGCGCGTTGGACTGCCAACTCTTGTATTCACCGCTATTGAAGCTATTTGGGTAAGTTGATGCAGCACATATCTTCTAATATTTATTTAATCATAGTATTAATCTATTACTAGAATCAATGTATGTCCTGAGGTTAAAACTTGAGTTTGTTATTCAACTTGTGTTCTACCTATAGAGGGTTTCTTATGTTTACTGGGTCTTAAGATTCGAGTACATGGACCAGATGACGTGGTGTCAGTTATGATGGACAATGCTCTCGGCTCATCAGCCTCGATACCGTTAGTCACTGATGTTGAAGTTATATTGAAGGTATTGTTTCATGATTTGAGGTCTATTATTTTATTCTTAAGTCTATTTCTTGATTTGATAAAAATTCAATTCTTAACAAACTTTCTTATTAATATTCTTTTTAATCCTCTCATTGGAGAAAAACGATTATTGATTGGTGAATATGTAAATTTATGTAAATCCTTCCTAATTGAAAAAAAAAAACTACTAAAATGGTTCACGAGATCAACACGTGGTGATTTCAAAGTTGAACACTTCCCTATTCCGCTCTGATCGATTAAGTGTGATGAAGAAATCCAGATCCAGATTTTTTCCAGGCAGAACAAACAGTAAGCGATGTATCAGTCACAGCACTACATCCTGATGTCCGCGGCTGTTTATACAAGCACGAGCGCCCGGCGTTCGCTGATAAGTGGCCTTTTAAGAAGTATTCGTACAGCGCTTGCGTACTGTACTGCCGGGCTATGGCTCAATATGAACTCTGTAATTGCACATATCATGTTATGCCCAAGATAGGTAAGTTGGAATCGATCGAGGGTTATTTTTAACTAGCTTCAAAAAGGAGGAGGTTCTCAATTCGTCTGTTTATTCTTGTTCGTCGATAACTCAGTACCTAGAGGTCCGATTTTGTAGCATCCTAGTCTGTTCTTTAGTCTTAACTAGACTTTCGTCAGGCCTTCAATTTTGTTTCATGGCTTCTTTGTAATTACAAATTATAGTGGTCTTTTTAAATAACATTTAAAAATTGTGTCTACTAAATATATTTCACTTAATTTCGTAGTTATTTACAGGTGATATTCCAGTCTGCGGTATTCAAGGATTGATTTGTCTCAACCAAAATAAAGGTAAATAATGTAATATTGTCTGTGTCAAATGGAGGATCTTTATATTACTTTGAATCGTGTTTATTTATTAATTTGTAAAATTTACTGTACATAAACAGAATCACTTGAAAACCCAACCTGCAGTTGTCCGATGGGATGCGAAGAAATACTTTATAAACTGGTTCACAAATTTTTTGTGTAAGTATTTGTAATTATTTATGAATATTGAATATCGATATTTACATATTACAACTGTTAGACATTATTAGTTGGAATCCTTTGGCGCGAATGGCGCGTTTTCATTGCAAAGTTCAGTGTCAGAATGATTAGTGAGGGGACATAAACGTCGACGTTTTAGTAAGGCTAGTGTTGCGCTAGTACACCGGCACAGTGTCGGATTTTCTTCCTAACACAACTTACGTTTCATGTTAAAAATGCCGCAACGTAACCATGAACGGAAAAATTGCTATTCGCTTTTGCATCATTTATCTTTCTTGTCGTATCTTTATTGATTGCTTCAATATGAAAAGTCACCGAGTGTAGCAACCACAGTTATGGCCCTCTTCTTCTTAATTCAATTTTAATTCTGGTTTCTCTTTCGTTTTGTTCGCAGTAGACACAGTGCTAGTGGTGAACTGGCGTCTCGCGGAACTCGTGGTAAAGTGAGGTTGGCGCAGCTGCCCTCTTTACGAGTGCGAAGACTTGCTATCAGAGATACCCTAGGTCTTGTTGGTAAGGATATAGAGTTATATAGTTACTATTAGACAACCCAAACACCTATTATATACTTTGAAAGTCGTTGTTAGAAGTAAGACTCTGAATTGGTATAGATATGTACCTTAGTGCGTTAATTTAACAGAATTTCATAACACCAATAAGTAGGCTATCTCGTCGCGTTACCTTATTCACACGGGTGCCTTTTAATGCTACGCTGGAGCTCGGCATTAGTGGCTCTCAAGCCACGAAAGCTTTAAAATCATTCTTGTTCCTTTCGCTTAGTGCTCAAAATGGAACGCTACGCGAAATAAGCGCCCATGAGAAAGGGGGAAATGTCGCCTGTCATTAGGTTTCTCCACATGATAAATAACATAAATATAATTTGTATATTTGCAGTGGACATTGGCGGAGTTGGTGGTGTTTTCTTCGGAGCTTCACTTCTCAGTGTTATAGAGTTCGTTTACCTTTTATGTATACGTCGTCATTAGTGTATTCTATTATATTAATAAATATATTGATTGATTGTAACCAAGCAAATAATTTTTGTAAATTACCCAGTATTTAAATTTGTAAGAACTTACAAACTTACTGCCAGGCGTCGTAATTGAGCTCTTTAGTACCCGTTAGCTTTTGCCCGCCACTACGTTCACGGGGATTGAATAAATTTAATTAGTAGCATATGTGTTCTTCAAAACTATGTTCCAAACTTTCAACGAGACCAGTTCATCTGTTCAGGAGATTCATAACAATATCCACCACTCCACATCCACTTTTAGCACAACTTTTGCATTTAAAATATAAAAAATATTTAATGTCATAGTGTACCAGAAAGTTACAGAAAGATTACATTGAAACGTAATGGAATATCTATATATATATAAAAGAAATTCGTGTTAGTTACACTATTTACAACTCAAGAACGGCTTTACCGATATGGTTGAAAATTGGTGAGGAGGTAGGTATTATAAATGCGAATGTTAAGATGGATAGATGGGTGTTTGAAGATATCTCTAGAACGGCTTAACGGATCTCGATAAAAATGTGGCATACGTATGGAAAATAGTCTGAAAGAACACATAGGCTACACTAATTAAGTTTTTTATATATCCACGCGGACGGAGTCGCAGGCGACAGCTAGATACAAATAAACGTCACATTTACGATTATTGAACGAAAGGAATTAATGTTCTTTTATACAATTATGGTTCTTGACGACGAACAGAGTCCTAAACTCGATTTACGATACTATTGGATTGTGTAACTTTATACACAGGAGTGATTGGAATGGTTTCCAATTCGGTCGACAATTGAATTTCCCTCCAATTTCTATTGTTCAAGCCAAAAGTTTCCCAACCGCTATTGTTTCTGAATGACTCAAGTTAACCGAGAAACCTATCAGTTTGCATTAACTTTTACAGTTTCTGTGAGAGTCCTTATTTAAAAAAATAAAACTCATTTTCATGTCATAAAATATTTCAGAAAATATTTTGTATTTACAAAAATAGTTCACATAGTAATCGTTAAATGTACTACAAAATTACATCGACTTCATCTTATTAATATTATAAATGCGTATGTTTAGATGGATGGATGGATCTCGCTGAAATTTAGCATAGATGTAGAACATAGTCTGGAAGAAGATATAGGACGGAGTAACAAGTAAAAATGTCCTTTAAAATAAGGACTGCGTTTGTTACAAACGTATATGCCTAATTTTCCTATTATAACATGAGTATGAGTTAGAAAATATTTCACCCAATAAATCAGGTTTTATTGTCTTATTAGTTAGTTTAAAATTAATTTAAACATCTGTTCAGTTTGAATAAGTGCATTATAAGTTCGAGTAACTAAATGGAAAGCTAGTTTAAAACTAATACAAGTGGAGAAAATTGTTAATTAATATGCCAAAGAAAAACAGTAGTTTATTAAAATTGTATAACTTTAGTTAACAATCTATAATAACAGACATGCCGGTTCTTTTTATATATACAATAATATTATAAATGCGAAACTTTAGATGGATAGATGTTTGTTTAAACAAGTGATGGAGATAACTTTAAAGATAACATCGGCTCAACGGATCAACGGATTTTGATGAATTTGGCAGACATGTATTATAGACCATAGTCTTGTAGAAAACATGGCTACTAATTAAGTTTTACAATTCTGCGCGGCCGGAGTCGATACATAGGTAGTATACGATAATTTTACAAAACTCTCGATTTTGTTATTATATTTTATTGCAATATGCAATACTAAATAAAATTATGTTAATTAAAAGAATTGTCGATCGAAGAGTATATAACATTTTAGGTATTTATTTATAAGAGAGACATAATAAGAAAGATTTACGAGATTTATCTCACTACTTGAAATTGTCATCATCAGCTCACTATACGTCCCAACGGATGCTCTCGGAGCCTACCCTAAGTTAGGGGTGACTAGGCCATAGTCAACAACGCTGGTCAAGTGCGGGTTGTTTGACTTCACACATATCTTTGAATTTCTTCCCAGATATGTGCAGGTTGCATCACGATGTTTTCCTTCATCGTAAGAACGTCGGATAAATGTATTATACATATGTAAATCAGAAATAGAAAAACACATTGGTACATAGCGGGATTCGAAACCCAGGACCTGCAGATTGCAAGTCAAGTGCTTGACCCCTGAGCCACCGACTCCCTATTTTGAATTTTGAAATCGTCAAAAACCTGGTATCGCGTACAAAGATTATATTAATTTATCATTTCGATAAAAGAAATATTTCCAAAGGTTTATTCTTACGGAGATTACAGCGACCTCCCCTCTGGATTCACGAAAATTTAAATTTCTTTCGTTTAATATTCATAGACAATTACAGAGCTCAACCGTAATGGACGGGACTTTCTTGAGATAAATGTTTAACAATATTTTGTTCATTCTAATGGTGCGGTTGAAAGTAGATTTAAAACACATTAATTGTAAACTTATTTACTCCAACATCTTAATTAGAGAGAACGTTATAATTTTTACAGAATTAAATGTTCTTAATATATTTATTTATAATTTTCTTGACTAAGCGGCGGTGTCTCAGGGGTTGAGCACTTGTTTTGGAATCTTAAGCTCTTGAGTTCGAATCCCGCCATTTACTAATGTGTTTACCGATTTTAGATATAAATACGTACATTTAATGCATGATGCTATTTGCAAATCTGCAAAGAAATTCCAAGATATATATGATGTCAACCCTACCACTACCCCCACTAGCCAGCGTGGTTGACTATGCCCTAGTCACCCCTAACTTAGAAAGGCCCCGAGCCTCTGAGTGGACGTACCTCTAGTTTGTCCCAATTATTAACATCAAAACAAATTCACCATCATTTCTCTGACCTTATTTCTATTTAGTATTCGTCGTTGACACTGATTATAAGTTATAAGCATCTGGAACAAGAGCTCTTAGTTCTGAGTAAAATCTTATTTCTTTGATAGCTTTTGTCAAGACTCAATTCAAATGAGAAGCATGTCTGATCATCGGTAGATTTGAATTTGGAATCTGTACGATTGTTCTCGACGCGTTATTGATAAAGCTTGCCTTTTCAATAACGTCGTCGTCTTTTGAATACAAATCGACATTCATCATATTGGTCTTAGATTATGACTGATTAGAATTTATGCCATTTTTATCTTTCATTTTCTTTTATACTAGCTGTCGCCCGCGACTCCGTCCGCGTGGATATATAAAAATTAATTAGTGCAGCCTACGTGTTCTTTCAGACTATGTTCTATACGTATGTCAAATTTAATCGAAATCCGTTCAGCCGTTCTAGAGATATCTTCAAACACCCATCCATCTATCCATCCACATCACATCCATCTAAACATTCGCATTTATAATATTAGCAAGTAAAATAAACAGCAGCTCTTCAAGGCATAAATTCGAAAAAAAAGAATAAATAGTAACCTATGTCCGTCTCCTGGCTCTAAGCTACCTCCACATAAATTTTCAGCCATATTGGTAAAGCCGTTCTTGAGTTATAAATAGTGTAACTAACACAATTTTCTTTTATATATATAGATTTGTTCATAAGGATTTTATTGCTTAGAATTTATAGCATGGAATTTATGGAATAACTGGAATTTTAGATATTTAGACATATACATCTTTAATTATTGAGAGACATTTTCTAATATTATAATACCAGACGTGTCCAGAGCCCCTTAATCTGTGAACAGGGCGAGGATTTGTTTATATTACTTAGTAATTTTATGTAACACGTAAACTAAGGGTGCTTACACGCGGGATTCTATATTAAAAATTGTAAAGAAACTTCATTTATTATCGTATTTAATGACCTTGATCGTTCGTATTTGAGGTTACTGATTTTATTGAATAAAAACCGGTCAACATCGTTAGCTCAAATTGGATTACGTTACCTTTCGAAAGGAACTAACTCAATAAATCCTTGTTTGGGAGAAGTTAAGCTTTCATTATATTAGTTTGCAGATAATCTTAGTAGTTTATTTCTATTCAAAAATACGTATTTTGTTGATGCAAGTCTTCTAAGAACTTTTAAAGGTTT
This sequence comes from Papilio xuthus, assembly GCF_000836235.2. Taxonomy (NCBI): domain Eukaryota; kingdom Metazoa; phylum Arthropoda; class Insecta; order Lepidoptera; family Papilionidae; genus Papilio; species Papilio xuthus. Next base: position 5,670,402 of record NW_013531726.1, on the reverse strand, counting down.
GTTTTTGCTGCTAATTGTTTTGACTTCTACGTGCTAACATGAAATTCAATTAAGCAACTCTGATACTATTACTAAAATTGTTTTAAAAGTTCATATGTGTAAGTATATTTTTTTAAATAATAAAATGTACTTTTTTATATATCATGAGGTGCCAAACGAGCGAGCGGCCACCTATAATAGCGAAGTGACCGTTGCCCATGGATGTACGCAATGGCATATGCGTTGCCTGCCTTTAATCGACGGAGGAGAGGATGCACAGAAAGAAAACAACTTCCCTTTTCATGCATCCTCTCATCCGGAAAGTCCACTTCCACTTCCCATCCTTTCCTTATGAGAAAAGTGGTGGGAAAGGAAAGAGCCGTTCTGGAAATATCTACAAATCATCTATCATCATCCATCTAAACATTCGCATATATAATATCATTAACATTGAGTAAAACTTAAACATTGAAATAAAGTTTAACTTTGTCTCATAAACAGATGAAAGCCCTATTATAGTAAACAATGAAGTAATAAGTCTTTGTAGTTATAAGTAATAATATGATTTCAACGCATTTTCTTCTAACAATAAGAAAATATTTGGGAAAGACAAAATAGGATCACGTTTGTTCGTTCTCCGTAACTTTTTCTATTAGTTCTTGTTTGACCTCATTTTCGTACGTTATTTTTCTGCATTGTGATATGTGTTTATGTGGAGTTGAGTGGCAATAAATGTAGTAATATTATAACTTCGAAACATATATAGCGTTTAGATGGAAGTATGATATTACGTATCTCTCGAACGGTGAAACGGATCTCGCATAGATTTAGAATACAGTCTGGAAGAATATGGAGGCCATTAAGTTTTTTTTTTAATTCCGCACCAATGAAGACTCGGACATAAGCTAGTAATAAATAGAGTATAAGTCTGTTCGAGAATTTAAGACGACTCATAAACTTAAGACTTCAAGATATTTGTATTCAAATCATACCAAATTACATTATCCTCTCTTTCCATGTGTACTTTGGTAGTGAAAAATCACGATTACTTACTGTTATTTAGCTATATTTAGTTTTTATTTTGTATCTTAGTTTCGTGATATTTACAAAATACATAGTACAAACTGATATGTAACAAAATAAACAGGAAAATGTAAATAAGCAAGTAGAAGCAGGAAATAACAGTATCAATGCAAAACTAGAATATATAAATAGCAAAAGTAGAGTCGTTGCCAAAGTTGTTGTTTAAAAAAAAAACTGTTTCCAGATTTCTACAACAGATTTTTTTCTACTTTTTTTATTTTTATCGGAAAAGTATATTATACAAAGACAGATATACTTTTTAAATGTAAAGCTAAGGAGTATTATGATGAAAGATGGAAATACTCCCACGAATCTTCTGTAGTATTCAGGAATATCTCGGATTTTTTTTCAACTCATTGAGTTTCAACATGTTTCAATGATCTGGAAACTTATGAGCTACGAACATATTTTTAATATTATAATTTATAAAACTTTAAGTTATTATATTTAATAAAAACAGTAAATTATTAAATATGTTTTGTTTATGAAAATCTGATTCAAATTTCTTAGGAAATTCGGAGTTTTCTCTTCTCTATATTCAATCGATGTGATTTAAAATTCAAATATCTTGATAACTTATTCTTTAGCAGATTTCATTTTCTCTGACGCTTTTTTATTCCTTCGATATCATATTTTGTGAGTTTAGTAAAGTGTAGTATTAGAAATAGTAATTATTTGTGTTTTGAGTTGCTAGTTTTAAATAATGTTAAGAACAAAACATACTTTTAAAAATATCTTTTACACCAAACCGAGAATTACAAAACCATGTATTCAAGTTACGATTTAGAATTAATTCGGTGCTAAATAATTCTTCGGTTCGGTAAAAAACAAAAGACATCTAGAAGTCAGAGTGTTTTGTTTCTGCATTTACCATCCATTATTTGTAATTCAAAACCGTAGGTTTCCGAGACCAAAATCCCCATATAAAACATATTGTTAAGTTTGTTTTTGTCAAATTACGGGGATGACGACAACTTTATATAGAGATTTAGGCCTTGGAAAACAACGATAAAAATTGCATTATATGTGCAATACGTAAATTATAATTAGATTTAGTTAGGGGTTTCTTATGAAATACATATACGCAGACATTGATAGAATCCATAACCCGTCACATTCACATACGAAGTGAGTCATTGTATTAAGACAAATGTAAATTATTCTGTACCTTATGTCATTTGCTTTAAGGTCAAAATTTGAATGGAGACCATCACTTAAGTGTACTTGTGGAGATGAAGTAGGATTCTCATCAAGCATTGTTTCTGGGATTGCTAAATAAATTAAGGATTCATGGCTTACGTCCTTATTTATTTTGATCACGTTACTCAAGTCGTTGGGGGATCGACCTGGAAAGTATAAAAATATATTGCCATCCCTCTTATTTACTTTAAAAAAAGAAGACAACATTATGTTGTATCTACTCTAAATGAACACAATTGTCTTCTTTAATTATTATTTTAAAAAGTTTTATTATATTTTTTGTATACTCAGATTCCTTTCATTAATGTTTCTAAAGATAGATGCTTTAATTAACCGTTATCGTATATTTATGAAGATTTGTATACAAAAAGTGTATAAAAGTTGAAATAAAAAGCTTTCTTTATCCACTTTACGGCGAGAGACGACAAGAGGTGCCCTCTGCCGACGTAAATGACCAATAAATACTAATGTCGAGTCTCATGAAACTGTTTTACGATTATTTCAGTGTTCGCGGGAGGTTTTTGTTAAGTTACTCGAGCTAAGTTATACTACAGTCACTGGAACAAATCTATAGGTTAGTTATAGGCTGAATACAAAGCTAGAAGTTCGATTGTTTTATATTATAAAGTGGCAAAGTAAGCGGTAACCTGAATTCGCCGAAACAGAGAAGCGTCAGCTACCCACGGGTAACCGCAGTTGTTAATGCGTTGCTTACCTTTAAACGACAAGAAGGAGACGGAAAGAAAAATAATATTTCCCCTCCTGTGTCCCATCCATCCATTTCTACTTTATAAGAAAAAGGAGGGAAAAAGGGAAAAGAGGACTAATTAGGCTTCACACAAACATTTTTTTTATTCATATAATAAAATAAAATTAGAGTTATTTCTTACAAAAACTATCATTCTGAAACTATGAATTATGGTGGAAGAAACGTTATTTTAAAATGGTATAGCAATTTTATATATTTATATAAGAGGTTAAAAATAAAAAAATAACTACTATTTATCTTTAGAAAGAAATAGGTCAAGCGACAAGGATGACTTAATAAGCCAATCAAGCAGAATTCTCTCTCGCGTGTGTCGTATTCCCGTCCGCTATACTGCTTTTATTTATCGTACAACATTATAAAAATATCACCTTGTCATACAATGTTGTATAACAAAGAGACCATGTAGGTTTGTCATAGTAAATCTTTACTAAGGAAAACATAACGATTCTGAGTACGACAGTTTATCATTGCAATTCTTATTCATTTATTTATCTTATTCTAAATATAGTAAATTTCATAATAAAATAAAAAAATATACAAAATATATTAAATTAAAAATAGAGTACAACGGCTGCGGATCACTCATCTATATACGTCTTAGTTTAAATCTTACTATTATAATATTACAAATGCGAATGTTTAAATGGATGGATGTTTGCTTGAAGATATATCTGGAACGGCTGGATGGATCTCGATGAAATTTGGTATAGATGTAGAACATATTCTTGAAGAACAGATATGCTACTTATTAGGTTTTTGTGGAGAAGGAGTGGCGGGCGACAGCTAGTTATAAATACTTCTTATTTTGGTGTAGCTTTAGTAATTGAGTTCAAGGAAAGGGCAATTATTGAAAACTTTTCAGACATATTGAAGAGAAAAAATCGTAAACTTTGAAAGAACTAAATTTAATTTCAACTTCTCCTCGCGAAACTTAGACTAGACATTCAAACTATGTTTAAATCTTTGAACTATTAATAAAATGGACTTTAACGTGATATTTTTTTTCTTCCCACGCCTTTCTTAAGTATTTTTAGTTTCAGAATGATTTTTAAAACTTTTACTAACGATTCATTTTTATTCTCTTTTGTTGTCGTAAAAGACAACAACTTAATAATGTTCCCATTATTAAATTTCCACTGATAGACATAAAATATAAAATTATATAAATACCCGTAAGTAGAGATAATCTGACAGCGAAAGAAAATATGCAACATTTTCAAGATGAGAAAAATTTAATCTCTGTCATATTGTCGAATCGTTTTTAATCTGAGCGCTTTTTCTGGTTAAAGTAACGTACAAATCTTTGGAATTATATGTCGAGCCGTCTGTTGATTACATTACGAATTTAACAAAATCATCTTGACACAAATTCATTCACAAAAGAAACATTGTAAATGAAATTTTCATGTTTTAAGAGAATAAAAAAACTAGATCAAAGTATAATAAAGTACCAAATCTTTATATATATAATTCTTCTGTGAGTGTGTATGTCACTGAACTTCTCTCAAACGACTGGATCGATTTTGATGAAATTTTTTGTGTGTATTCAAGGGGATCTGGGAATGGTATAGATTCACAATTTTGTCCTCTGGACATGTTGCCTGGAACTAATTATATTTCTTTTTAATTACGCGCAGACGGAGTCGCGGGCTACAGCTAGTATATACATAAATTCTGAAAGGAAGAAAAAGGTATAATTAATATAAATAAAAAGGTAAGTTTCTGAAGACATTTCATTAGCTATTTAAATGGTATTATATACTAATTAAATTTTAATTAACTCTCGGAGTGAAGGGTTTGAAGCAACTTTAAGATAGGAGGAATAATTTGAACCGTGTTTAAAATTTAAATCATAGAAATTAACAAATGTTCATTTGAATTAATTAACATGATTGTAGTATACATTTAGTGCTATAAATCTGTACAGTATACTATACAATGTTAGAGGTCGCACGCGACTTCGTCCGCACGGTATTAAAGAAAACTTAATAGCCCATGTGCTCTTCCAGACTATATTATATATCTGTGTGAAATTTCATCAAGATCCGTCGAGCCGTTCCGGAGATACCTTTTAACAAACATCCATCCATCTAAACATTCGCATCTATATATATAAAAGAAAGTCGTGTTAGTTACACTATTTATAACTCAAGAACGGCTTTACCGATATGGCTGAAAATTGGCGAAGAGGTAGCTTAGAGCCAGGAGACGGACATAGGATACTATTTATTCATTTTTTTCGAATTTAAACCTTGAAGAGCTTCTTTTGATGTGACTTACTAATATTATAAATTCGAATATTTAGATGGATGAAATGTGGCTGAACGGATCTCGATTAAATTTGGCATACGTATAGAACATAGTCTGAAAGAACACATAGGCTACACTAATTAAGTTTTTTTTATATATCCACGCGGACGGTGTTGCGGGCGACAGCTAGTTTATAATATTAGTAAGATACATTTTGCTTGCGATAATTTATTTACCCTATATTTAGTATTTAGATTTATGTGTTCCAATAACCTAATTCTTATATTGTTTCTCGATACTTCAAAAGACCTACAAATATGAAGTAAATGGAGATATATTCAAGTGAATAAATCAAGACAACAAATGATGTATAAGTAATACAAACAAGTTATAAATCTTTTATGTTTACCAATACTTGGACTACTACATATTCCTGTCTCTGTTTTATTCAAAGACAGAAAAAGGACGACAATATAATTTGACAGTGGGTAAAAAGAATGGTCTGTATTTTCAAAACATTCGTCTTCTCATATCCCTTTGAGGGACAACTGTCATAGACGTAGGAAGCCGGAAGAAATTAATAATTCATATGAAAAATGGCCTTTTCTTTTGGTTGTATTATATTTTTAGAAAATTATGACATTGGCCTTATTTACAATGTTTATTTTTCGACATTTTACATTTTACCTTTTCAATTTTGATATCGGGGGAAATCTTCGAGGTACCCTGTCTTGGGGGAAGACAGGGTTATGTCAGATTCTTACTCACTAAAACCCCCTCGGTGGCCAACATCAAGTGCGACTGTGAGGTCCCGGGATCTCCAGAAGAACGCACCGAAACCCTTCCCACTGGGCTTCTGCACGACTCCAAGAAAATACTTCCTCGTGCCTTCGTAAGATTCGGCAACATCGGACCACGCAATCTCGCTGTTTTCTCGGTATGCTTTCATTGGCAATCAGGGCATTCTGACCGCCACAACATCCTAGCTGCCTTTTTTAACGCGACTGCGTGAAAAGGGAGAAAAACGAAAGTAGCCCTATTGACTACACTTGAAAATACTTGAAAATATGGTAAAAAATAAGCATTAGCTTGCAAAGTTAATATACACACTTCATATACGCAGTTTCATGAATATCAACAAAGGCCAGCCTACATAAACAAGCCGCTTATAAATTAGCTGACGTGAAGTGTACCGCAATTAAGGTCGATGGGCTAACCTTAAACAATCGATAAATTATTATGAAATATTGCTAGGGATATAGCTGGCAAGATTGTAAGTATGGAGTCAAAACAAAACAATTGTGCAATTTGTGATTGCTTCTTGCATTTGTTTTTCTTCGCAGATATGTGCAGGTTGCATCACGATGTGGAAAACATCATTCATCGTAAGAACGTCGGATAAATGTACATATGTAAATCGGAAATCAAAACATACATTGGTACATGGATGGATTCGAACCCAGGACCAAGTCCAAGGATTGCAAGTCAAGTGCTTGACCCCTGAGCCACCGATTTTGATATCAAAAGAGCGTCCGTTGTTCGGGGGCCAGGGGTCGGTGGTGATGCCAAATATCGGCCAAATGTCGGTGAGCAAATATTTGCTTACTACTTATATAAATGTTGGCTGTCGCCCGCGACTACGACCGCACGGTTTTTAAAAAAAAACTTTCTTACATAGTAACCTATGAGTTTTCACAGATTATGTTCTAGATCTATGACAAATTACAACGACATCTGTTGAACCGTTTTGCTGATAAATTGTAACAAACATCCATCCATCCATTCACAGTAGATAGTAAGATAGGTAATTGAAAAACGATATCTGAATTGCAAATTATATATTTACACATATAGCTCATATAAAATGTATAAACTTTAAAAAGTTATGTACACAATAAATTAATTATATATTCTAAAATGTTTTATATACTAAGAAATGCATTTTATAATTATTTATGCGTTTTTTTACAAAAAAAATATAAACAACTGCTAATTTTTCTTATAAAAAATATGAAATATATTTTACGAGAATTCTTAATAACTAAATCGTGCCGGTGATTTTGCTCCGGAATACAAAGATGTTATTGATGTAAGATGTTCCAAAGTAAAATCAGCACAACTGGGATTCTCAAAAGAACAAAACGTTCTATATAAAAGACATAAGTAAGTGCAGAATAACGGGAGATAATCACAAAAAGGGGCTACTTTTTAGAAGTTTTTATTACAGCGTAATAATTAAATCAACATAAAAAGTGTATGTTTCATTATTATTTTTACATTTTTTATTTATCCATGAATGATAAAAAATACCAAATGACAATGCAATAATTTATTAGAATGTTACATCTTCATTAAGGAAAATGGACGGTTATTTTCACGCTGTGTAGAGTTAAGAAGATTTCGATTCAAAAAGCATTTTTCTTATTTCCTATTTGTTTTATAAAATATACATTTGCCTACATCTACTCGTATCTCTAGCATTTTCAACCGTATCCAATAAACGATCCGTACAAAACGTATAGAGATTTTATAGTTACGTGTATATAAGCAAATCCATTGAAAATATTTCTAAAAAAAGTTTGAGATAATCAAAATTATGTTCAGATCGATTATCGGGTTCGGCAGTTAATCTACGTAGAACAACTTTATCAAGTGGGTTCTATTTGTGGCGATTGCGGGTTCTTGTTATTCCCGAACGGACTCCCAGCTTCTCCATCTCCACTGTTACCGCTATTCACTGCTACTGATGTCAGCGGTACCTATGGGAAAAAACCATTAGATAACAAGAAGTTATTATATCCATATTTTCTACGCCTAGTATAATCATAGGGAAAGATAGAGATGTATGGAATATTAGTACAGTCGTGGAAATCTGCGGTATTTCAGTTACAGAAAAATTACCTTGCAACGAGAATTAGCGGTGTACGAATAACTAATCGTGCTTCATACAGACACATTGTAAAGCTATGTTCTATCGGTCATTGTTCTGCATCATCAAAACGTTCAAACAAGTTCAGCTTTTAAGGTGTAACACCGTCAGTTTCCTTGATTGTACATTCTGTGACGACGCCCGTAGGGAAAAAAGGCTAAAGAGTTGATGACCCCGTTCACCTTTAGCTCTTTAATTTCTCTATCACTGGCTCAACATCCAGACTTTGTCAAATATAATCATTCGAATTTTATACAATTTAATAATAAATGCACTTAAAATACCTAGATTAGGCTCACGATGTTACCGCCATGTGGCGTATGAAATCGACTACCATTATTCCGAAAGTCGTATCGGTGAATGGACTGATAGCAAAGAGCTTCGACCAACATCTCAAGAAGCTCTCGCTAAACAGTTGGATTAAGGGCCCGATACAAAAGGCAGTTATCGTAGAAACCGCACGCATTGTGAGAAGGTTCCTGTCTCTGCAGCCCTGACCACTGGTTGTTTGAGTCATGGGACTCCGCAGCCGGTGATGCTCTATTTTTAATATAATATATTTTGTATATTTTTTTATTTTATATATGAAATGTAATATATTAAGAATAAGGTTGATAAATGAATAAGAAATGCACTTAACACAAAACAGATATAAACTGCAATAATAACTTACTTAAATGGTTGTCTTTGATTAATTGAGAACTATCAATAAAGACTGTGAAAGAATTTAAGATGAATGCGTGCAACAAATCAAACTGTACGTTGCGGTCGATTCATTACAGAAATCGATATTCTATTTTGAATAGATGTACTTCGCTTATGTTAAATATAAATATTATTCAACATTTCAACATCAGCCAGTAAACGGAAACGTTGCATATGGTATAATGTAATCATATATAATTTTATTATATAATATAAATAAAAAAATAAACGCAAATAAATTATTGTATCATGGTTGTGTTTGCTCTGCCCAGAAGGTCATTTTCGCAATTATTGCGCTGAGGTTAAGCGACAGCTTGTTCTAATGAGTTTATATTTTGCACAAAAATCACGTCCCATAATTTACATTTATATTTAGGATAAAATTGGGGCGCATTTAAAAACAATTATTGTTGTCAAAGGAAAAACTGTGTATTGAAAATTCTGGCCTTCTATTCATGTACGTAAATTACGAATATAAAATTGGTTCTGTGATTGAATTAATCCACAATATGTATTAATCACGATAAATTTAAATAAAATATTCAACATACCATAGAAACAGCGGTACAGATATGTGCGTCGGAAGGTCTTGGTGGAGTGACGGCGGGATCGAACCTGAGGTCCAATTGCAGCATGTACACAGTCGCAGCCAACGTGCTTATTGAAACAACGAGCTGCGCCACCGCAACTCCAACACATGTTGTGCTGCTGCAGCTGTTTTGAAAAAAGAAACATTAGTATGGATAAGAACAAAAATTTTAAGAAGAGAGATGACAAGGCGAGAACACTGTTATCCAATTTCCCTGAATCCACCAAAAAATATGAAGCTGAAATTTAGGCAACTCATACGGGAAGAGTTCGGCCATTAAGTTGTTGAAACATTAAATATTTTCATAGGTTTTCGAAATTTCCATTAGATACGTACTATTTGAAGAATTTAGAAGCAACCAGCAATTTTATGAACATCATCATCATCGACCTTTATATCCAGTCTATTGTTTCTCATGAGCTTTTCAATATCTGTTTCAGCGTGCTTATACCGGTCTTAATGTCTTCCATGACCCAATAGCACTTACCCTAAATTCATCAGCGTTCTTATACAAATCGCTAGCATTGCTATATGCGCGGCTATAGCGACTGTCCACAACGCGGTGAGTGGCACAGCGGCGCACGGCGCTGGTCCCAGCACTCGCCACGGCGCTCCCCAAGATCTCGACGTCCGGGATCTCGCTGTGTTCCAACCTCCGAAACCACGACTAAAGTAGACTGATGTCGCTGGTTACAAACAAAGGAAGTTCTACATTCAAATCGTTTTGAAAATAATAATATTTGTCATCACATCAGTCAGTTACTTCTAGAGGTTAAGAATTATTGAGCGAAATAAGCTTTGTAAGTAATTAAGTTTACTGTAGCACTCAGAGTTGTTAATTGATATCTAAAGGAGTCTCTTAATGTAGATTTCCCAAGTAAATTTACATTAAGTGTGACTACTTAAAGTTACTGAGTTCAGCTAGTCATAGAATTTCAACTGCAATAAGTCTCAAGCTATGCATAAATACATTCGTATCTAATAGTTGGGATTCGGGTTTAAATCCATAACATAGCGGTTAAGTACGCTTAAGGATAAGACCTGCCATTTGTGGGTTATTTTATGCAAATCGGTTGTTCCCTCGGGTGTGTTTATCTCTTAAGAAGATTATGTACGTCCTTTTAATTGCATAGTATTTTAAATGTTGCAAGATTCAGTGTGGTATTTTAATTAACACAGGTCTGTGGTTTATGATAGAACATGAAATTACTGGGATCAAGTAATTTTGAATTTAATAAAACACTGAATAGGATCACATAATTTGAGTCCCTCTTTTTGGATTCAGAAATTTAGATTTAATTTGTTGTAAAATAAACAACAGCATTTTCGTCAATTTTGCTTTTATTTCTGCAATTGCTATGACGTTTGTTGTTAAAGAACTTACTAACGATTGTAAAAGATAATTTGCTTAGCTATAATCATGTAAAATATTAGATGTAGATGTATTACTTGCAGCTACAACTGTGATGGCTCCAGCGGGTACTCCTAATCCTAGCGCTGGTTTTTGTTTTTCTTCCAACCATCCAACTGCACCGACCACCAGACCACCGATGCCACAGACGATCTAGAAAAGAATAAGCAGGAATTACTTTGCATCACTTATGAAAAGAATAACAAACAGATTACACTTTCTTCTTTCGACTCTTCTTATTTGTTTTTTCTTTCTTTCAATTAACGCTTGGCTTTAAATAATGTGAATGTGCTACTCTGTTTCGCATTTTACTAATGATGATGTCACAAACACGCTACGCTCACCAGTGTTTAAAATACATGACGTGGAAAATATCAAAATGGAACTTAATTATATCAACCAATCCATCTTCTTCGCAAAATTAAAATAAATTTTAAATTGAAATGTAAATCAGAATTCCTATCTGAAGCTAGGCTGACTTTGCAAACGAAGACATACCTAAAACATTTAAATGTTTATAGAAAATTCGAAATCTGCGTCCTGTCAGTCATCGGATCTTTAGTCATAAAATCATTTCGATCTTGAACTTGGGTTTTTATTATTTTATTTCTATCTTTATTTATACATTATGTACGAGCGCAATTGCTATTTATAAACATTGTTTATTTCTTTGCGTTATTTCGAACAGTCGTAACATGTCAGGTAAATTTACGACTCTTTTTAATTGTTCCTTTATAAACTTTCTGACATTTGAACTTCGTAAAATAAGCGTTAATCGTTCCTTTGTTTTCATCATCTCAACGTTTTGATGATCTTTCGATCGGTGTAAAAAGTTCGTGTCCTATTTCACTTTGCTTACCACTGCGTGTATGCAAACCACTGCGTGAAGTGCATTGTCCGTAAAGTTTACGCGAATTCGCAACTGTTTAAAATACTGTAGGTTGCTATGAAACCGGCATCATTATAAAGATAAAACGAGACTCTCAGAGGAATGTTACCTGCAATACTCTAACTCTTAAGGCAACAGCAAATGGGTAGACTCGGATACCAGCTGCCAGAGGCTCGTCACCTTTGGAGACTCCACTAAGAGCGCTACAGACAGACTGCTTGCGCGACCACATCGTTTTGTTGTGAAACACTGGAACAACACATTAATAAATTACTTAGCTATAGACTAAATAAAATGATTAAAGGTACGGTTAATAGTCTAACATGATCATGTAAAAATATGAATGAAGAAATTATTACAAGGGAAATATAATCATACAAAGTAAATAGTGTGTTGTTGTTTTGACCGACGGGTTAGATTTTATAACCAGCTTATTAGTGGATGGACGAGCATACGTGATTAGATACTTTAATCTTGAAAGAGAACGCGTACTCCAGGATTGACAAAACGCAATTCGGAATTGGTATTAAGTCCAAGGGAATATTTTTAGTAATATATTTTTCATTATGAATAACACTTCTGCTTCTACATGAATATATCTCGATAACGTTTTTAGCAATTATCTTATCACTATTTGATGAAAAAAGCTGACATATTTCTATCAGCACTTAAAATTGCTAAAGTTATTAATAACACCCAGAATATTTTAGCAATGTAAGTTAAAACTAAGAATGAATTGATTTGACAATATTTATGACGTAGTTATAAAAGTATAATTATTTAATTCGTGATTCGAAGATGTGAGTTGATAGATCTTCAAATAGGTTCAAGAAATTTAAAGTATATAATCTGTTAGAGACGTACAAGAAATTCAATAAACTCGTAAATTAGTACACTTCAGACTCGAGTTGTCTGTAGTATTCTTGTCTCAATGATAAATGAAGCCTGTTTTTTTCTTAGCAATCAATTGTCTCTTTGTGTAGTTTAATTTACTTCTAACTCACGAGAATTCTTTATTTTTCAACCAATTGTACGATTGTTATACTTAAGAATATAACAAAAGCTTGCAAACTCTTTATCTCTCGTTTATAATAATTAACTAAAATAAGTTACTGGTTACAGAGCTAACTGCATATTTAATTTGATTAAATTTCAAACGAAAAAAACAAAAGAATAACCACATAGTATAGTTCTCAGCAATCTTGTGTCCTTGACCTTGAAATAAATATGTACCTCCTTTAGATAAATTGACGTGACGAGATCGCAGAGCTTTTAGTATTAGTCCGCTGTCGAAATTGTCAACAAATTTATCTAAACTTCCAGATAGTGTAGCATTTTTGGCTATTTTTATAGTGGCGAGAATTTGTTTCTACTTGTACTCTAAACGATAGAATTAAATTAAGAAAGATATCGAGATCTCTTTGTGGAGCTAGAACCAAGGTTTTGTGTTCCAGATCTTTAATTAGCCTTTTAGTTCTTATTCTCTTCTATCCATCTTTTCTAGAGCCTAATCGATTCCATATTCTTAATAAATTTACACACCTTTTGGACAAGATATGTTTAATTCTAAATTGTATAAGGCCACTAAGTCAAATGTCAATTACGGGAATTTTACGCAGCTACGTTTAGAGGTCCCATCTAAATCAGGCGCGTTATCTTCACTAAGCACTCCGTCTCAGAGCTCGCTGAGATCGACGTTCAATTAGGACTTATTAAGCTTCATTAGGCTTAGTTAGTTTGAGGGTGTACGTACAAAGACATTTCATTACCTTTGATCGCGTTACAATTGAATGAAATATATTTCCTTGAAAAGATAGCACACCAGTCTTAACATATATGTTTTGGTTAAATAATTTCAGCAAATTGTGCATTAGAAAAGTAAAAATATAAATTTCGTCTCTGAGTCTTCTCTTTTTGCTTGCTACTGGTTAACAATTAAACATTTGTGAAATGTAGGTTAAGTTCTAACTATTGCGATTACATGACAAATCACTTAATAAATTAACACAGTTATTTACGCGAGGAAATTGTTACTTCAACTGTGAGAAGAATAATTACTTTATTGCATTTCAAAATCTGATTATCGAAATACAGAAATTGACTAAATTAAAAAACGACATAAATATTTACTTAACAGCATATAGCTACATATATGTTAAAACTAGCTGTCACCTGCGACTCCGTTCGCGCGCATTAAACATAGATAGTAGTCGATTCTCAGACCTACTTATATAATAAAATTTCATAAAAATCGGTCAGGCTATTTCTGAGGAGTATGGTAACTAACATTGTTACACGAGAATTTTATATATAAGATATGTAGAACAAATGCGTACACAGAAGACAAATATAGGTGCGGTTAGATTCCGAGCGTGACCTTTTTTTTATTTGCCGTCGCAAATGTAAATCGCTAGAATTCCCTTCACTCCATTTTCGTGGTCGTGTGACGACGGGAATATGTTATACGTTGAAAGAGGATTTATTTACACGTACGACGTTACTCTAGTAATTAGGTATATGAAAGCTTTTAAACTAACGTCGCATCTTTTCGATTCAGTTTAGGTCTTTGGCAAGAATACTGTGGGTTCTAATACATTTTTAAAACCACTGAAATTAAAAGTTCTTTTAATGGTAGTACGCTGGTCAAGATACAATTTTTAATACGTAGTGTTGGCTATGGTCTTGGTTATCTAAAGCGCCAACGTCATGATTCACGTCGTTGGCAGGCGAGCGAAGAAATTGTATGGTATGATTTTCTTGTGGTGTTGGTGAGCCGTAACTCTCCAAAGACTGGGACATTACACAAACTTGAAATACATCTAGAAATAAATCTGTCTATCAAATATCAAGTTTGAATTTATATTTCACATATAATTTAATGTCTAATAGAATCGGGAACTTCTGCGTACATTTTACAACGTTATTTATGTCGGTACTTTGAAGTGTTACCAATATTTATGGTTATGATTTTATCAATAGTAACGTGATTCTTTTGTGAACGCAGTTATTACTTGACTGATAAGAGGGTAGCGTTTTTCGCTGGTATGTTTTTATGTGTGTTAGTCTGCATATCTTGTTTATGTCATCATACAAAGAAAATTAAGAGCGACGGTGGCTCAGGGGTTTTATGACTTGTAATCTGTAGGTCCTGGGTTCGAATCCCGCCTTGTACCAATGTGTTTTTCGATTTCCGATTTGCATATGTACATTTATCCGACGTTTTTACGGTGAAGGAAAACATCGTGATGCAATCTGCACATATCTGAGAAGAAATTCAGAGATATGTGTGAAGTCAATCAAGCTGCACTGGGCCAGCGTGGTTGACTATGGCCTAACCACCCTTAACTTAGGGTAGGCTCTGAGCCCCTCAGTGGGGACGTATAGTGAGCTGATGATGATGATGACTAAGAAAATATATAAATTCCATTTTAGCCGTTTTGATAATTAGTTCATGTTGAATTCATGCAAAAAGATCGGTGCTTGGAGTAACCTCATTAAAATTCATTTTAAAATAAATCGCTTTAATAAAATTTTATAAGAAAGCATCAAAGTAAAATAAAAATAAGACGTTGAGTGGAAGGGTTAATTCTACAAAGGGTATAAAAAAATAAAAATGTTTTACTTTTAGTTGATTTAATTTTTGCGTCGTTATATTTTAGCATCTGCCAATTTTGAAAAATTCAAGCTTTTCGTCAAACTGTTAAATTATTGTTTTTCTTTATTTTAAACTAGCTGTCGCCCGCGACTTCGAATTTAATGCTGATTACTTTTTAATGTTATTATTATTTCTTCGGTACTAATGTTATGTCACTTTCCCAATTTCTGTGTTCTCGTCCTTTCAATTTGAAATGCTCTCTTGATTCCCGTGTGAAATGGGCGATAAATGAGACATTACGGTCCCAAAGCGACCAACAGTAATTGATATTTAAATAATATTACCTACTTTGTTCTCCACGATAAGAATTTTTTTGTATTATGGAAAAATGAAGTACTGTCGTTTTTTTTTATAAAAGAAGGGGGCAAACGAGCAGCGGGAACACCGAGGTGATGAACGACACCCATGGACATCCGCAACACCAGAGAAACTGCAGATGAGTTATACACTCATCTTTCAAGTTTTTTTTAATTAGACTGAAAAAATGTTATTATGATTAAATCTTATCTGTAACAAGACTTGAGTTATATTGTATAAAACTTATATCTCGTTTACCTATAGCTATTAGAGTCAATGACTTCACAAATTAAAAATAAATAAATTAAAAAAAAACTATAAATAAATATATTTTTTTAATTTTGTGGTTTTTCTCAAAGAAAAGAAATAAATTATTGCAAACAAATATTTAATTGTTGAATGCCTAAACTTTATTAAGTAACGAGTAAAATCTAAATTTACTATAAATAAAAAAAAAATAATAGCTTACCGGGCATAAAAAAAATCAATAAGTCCATAGACAAATCACAACACTTAATAAGAACTAATATTTTATAGCGCGTAACATTTTATGCTGGAAGTTAACGCACGGGCCCGACACGTCCGTCGCCTCTCACACATGAAAGCCGACTGAAAACTGAAAGCCAATGATCGTGAAAGTCACATCATACTAACATTATAAACGCGAAAGTTTGGATGGATGGATGTACGTATTGTCTTTATTACTAGGTATCTCCTGAACGACTAAACGTATCTAAGTGAAATTTGGCTTGCAGAACATAGTCTGGAAGGACACATAGGCTACTAATTAAGTATTTTTTAATCCGCGCGGATGGAGTCGCGGGCGACAGCTAGTTAATTTATAAAGATCCTAATTTAAAGTGAAAAACTTTTATAAAATTTGTTCTATAAGTTTTCGATGAGGTGAAAATTTGGACCCTAGTAACAAATTCTCAAATTAATTCTTGCGAGTAGTAAATCAAAATTATTTCTGTCGGATATTTTGAATATTGAACCGCTAGATATAGAGATTTTCTACAAGAAATTTTCATATAACTGTGAGCACATTTGCTGGCAGAGTATTATTGGATTTCTCCCGCCCGAAGCTCCTCATTCAATGTACCTAAAGCCACTTGACTTAGCTTCAAATATATATTATTACACTGTTATTTTCCAGTTAAGACAAGTCTTTTTGTACTCACACTATTGTAATAACTCTTGAGATGATTACATTCAACGTAATAGTAGTTTTATGAGTTGTAGGATTTCCTTTGTCAAATTTTGTGACGCACTTTTTTAATAAAATAGAGAGATTTTATAAAAGACACTGTTTTTTATTTCTTCGAGCTTGTCGCCCGCGACTCCGTCCGGTCGCAATTAAAAAAAACTTAATTAGTAGCCTATATGTTCTTTTAGGTTATGTAATTTCAACAAGATCCATGCGTTCCGTAGATCTAAACATTCGCATTTATAATATTAGTAAGAAGTAAGGTTTTTTTGACTATAAAGACATATTTGAATCGCCTTTTTATATGACTTTCCAGCATTTCAAAGATGAAAGTGTACACGACAAAATGTTTTTGTCTATTATTAATATCTAATCCATTGATTTTATTTTGCATGCAAAATGGACGTATAACAAAGGTTAATTTCATTGCGTACTGTCTAGCAAATGCTTACAGACTTTGATAATAAGTTCTACTATCTATAGCAAGCCTCAAGGGACAGTGAACCCTGCAAACACTATCCCGCAATCTTGGACATTTCGTGACACCGAATCCGCTATTTTCCATGTCACTGATAATGCTCTAACCGTGATTTTCCATTTGTATAAAGACATTTTGTCATCCCTTTCATTATCTATAGAAAGATAAAGATAGAATATGTTTCAGTACAAATCTTGACAGTGGAAACATTTACTATTGTATCTTTTTAACAATCCCTATTCCCTTAAAGTCATATTCCTTTAATTCTACGTTTTGTTACATTGTCTTTTTCGTACTGCTTTTTGTGATTGTTCTACAAATTTGTACAGTCGTCCATGCTTATCTTATTCTAGAGTAGCGGGTGCTGGCGACTTCGTCAGCGTAGATTTAAAAATAATAACCAAGTTACTCCTTCACACATAAGCTACCGTCTAGTGAAACTCCCGTCGAATCTGATGATTAATTAGAATTTGTTAAAAAATGGATATTTTATTAGTTGGTAAAAATTGTTCATCATCCAGCTCACTATAAGTCTCCACTCGGGCTCGGAGTCTACCCTTAGTTAGACGTAACTGACAAAAATTAAATCCATAAAAAAAATTGCTGATGTAGAAAACGAAACTTACAGGCAAGAAAAAACCTTACTTTGAAAATATCTAAAGTACAGTATTAACATACTGGTAAGCAATATAAAACTTTAAATAAGGCTGCAGGATGCCGGTAGCTTGAATTAATCAAATTTTCGGCAACTTTCTTAGACCACTTACTTAAATTAGTTACTTAAGTAAATGAACAAACGCAAATTAGTATCTTAGTAGCTTTAATGTTATCATATATTTAACTTAATTTGTTTATGAGTTTTTATTATTTTACTGTGGGATAGCAGAAACGTTTATTTTTTTTTTATTTTACTCTATCTTCCTGTTAAATGACATTGTCATATCATGTCACGAACTTCTGAACTTCATAAATGGACAGGCTATTGCTTGGAAATGACAGCTTTTGATTAAACAAATTAAACGCGGATATTGAAGTTCCTGACACTTAAATCTATCCCCATCTTTAGTCCGAATCCTAGCAACCGCAACTATCAGCGATAAAAAGTCGAAAATCTAATAGGCACAAAATATCAACGTTTATAGCCGGTCCATGTATTGAGGTTAGTGTCACGACCATACTGAAAAGAAAACGTTTAAAAGTATCTGTCAAGTGTTGTCAACACATGTATGCGAGTTCAGAGACATTTATAATGTTTATTATAAAAATAAATTGTAGATAGATATAGTATGGAATCTAAAAACGAAATTAATAAAATTTCCAAACCGAAAACAACACCTCAGACTCCGAGTAAAGATAGAACGATACCATCTACATCTAGAGACGTGGGACGAGTGATTGTGGTCAAAGATGATCCCCAATCTCTCATACCATGGTACAGAAAACTATGGAAATATTTATATAATAACGAAAAAGGTACAGTATGCGAAAGATCACAGAAAAGTTGGTTGTACATTACTGGATATTCAATCATATACCTTTTATTCCTTTGCACGTATACTATGATATTTTTGTACGCAACATTATCGATCATAAAAATGCAAGGAGATTATCAAGTTATTGATAAAACTTCACTTCTAACATACTCCGATCATGGTATAGGATTATCTGCTACGCCTACTGGACTCAGCAATACACCATTAATCTGGTACAAAGAGAATGATGAGAAGAGTTACCAGAAATATGTTAAAGCGATAGACGAGTTACTATCAGATAATGTCAGAAAAAGAGTTAACAGGACCGAGTTAGGTCCTTGTGGACATCCTCCGTATGGATATGGCGAGAAACCTTGCATTGTTGTCAGAGTAAATAAACATATAGGTTGGTCTGTCAATCCTATACATGCAAATTCAACTTATTACAAAGATGTTCCAACACATATAAAGAAATTAGTAGAAAATAAACAAAAGAAGTTGTTTCTATCATGTGATGGGTTTCATTCTTATGACAAGGAGCATATTGGTAAAATAGAATATTTTCCTGATCCTCCAGGAATAGATGTGAATGTATTTCCTTCAGATATACAAGGAAGTTCGCCATTGTTAGCTGTACAGATATCAGAATTTACGTTGGGCATGTCAATAGCCGTTGAATGCAAGATGTGGTACGATGGACCAACGTCATCGTTACATTTCCTACTCTACGTCACACCTAAGAATGTATCAGTGTAAATAATCAATAAGTCTACTAAATTAAATGAAAGTTGTAAAAATGATATTTGTTTTTATATTCTAAATATATTTTTTAAATTCCTTGTTTACATAATCTGTTAGAGTTGCTTATGACTCAATGAATTGTAAATTCATTCGGTAATTTGATCTGCTACTTATTATTACAAAAAAATATTACTTTTAAATCTATGATTGAAGACAAAAGGATAAACATTTATCACTAGCTCAGTTAATTCGCAGTTGTAGTAGTCGTAGGGTTCTTCCAGACTGGGCGCTGGATTCGTGGGGATCCAGCACCTGAGGCTGAACGAAGGCCCTGCCCCATAGTGGGATCTGCTTCGGCAGCTGACGCAGGTGACGTCGCGGAGGAAAGCGCAAGCGTGCCCGTGGCCTCGCCATGATGCATAGGAGGAACAGAGGGGTTTAATGGGTATGCTTCCCATCCGGAAGAGAGGCATCTTCCAGACTATATTCTACATGTGCGCCAAATTTTATGGAAATCAGTTAAGACGTTCCGGAGATACCTTCAAACAAACATCCATTCATCCAAACATTCGTATTTTAGAAAGAAAAGAAAGTGAGTAATCATTTTTTAACCTAATAACTAACAGCGTGAAACTATTTTGCCAATGAAATATACATTCTAATAATATCCAATATTGTATTATCTGGGCAGTATCGTTTTCCTCTCTACATGACGCCTTATTTCCTCATCACAAGAACATCAACAGAGCACGAGCTTATTTATTATAGACTAACTGTCACCCGCGACTGTCCGCGCAGGAATAAAAAAATACATAATTACTAGGCTATGTGTTCTTCCAGATTATTTTAGTGGGATCCATGCAGTCGGGAGATGATATAAAAGATAAAAAAAATATTAAAAATAGAGTACCACCGGCTGTGGAATCTCATGACTGAAGTAACATGTCAGGGCTGCAGAGACAGGAACCTTCTCTCGATGCACGCGGTTTCTAGAATAACTGCTT
Organism: Papilio xuthus; assembly: GCF_000836235.2. Classification (NCBI taxonomy): domain Eukaryota; kingdom Metazoa; phylum Arthropoda; class Insecta; order Lepidoptera; family Papilionidae; genus Papilio; species Papilio xuthus. The sequence goes on along the minus strand of NW_013531726.1, from coordinate 5,649,744 downwards.
TGTGTATCGGGCCCTTAATCCAACTGTTTAGCGAGAGACTCTTGAGTTGTCATCTATATATATAAAAGAAAGTCATTTTAGTTACACTATTTATAACTCAAGAACGGCTTTACCGATATGGTCGAAAATTGGTTAGGAGGTAGCTTAGAGCCAGGAGACGGACATAGGATACTATTTATTCATTTTTTCGAATTTATGCCTTGAAGAGCAGCTTTTTATTAATGTTATTTAACTTACTAATATTATAAATGCGAATGTTTAGATGGATGTGATGTGGATGGATGGATGGGAAGGCTAAGTTTTTTTATATATTCACGCGGACGGAGTTGCGGGCGACAGCTAGTTTATAATATTAGTAAGATGGTGATTGATTTTTACGTAACTTAATAAATTAAACAAAATAATCAGAACGTGATTCAGTACTTAATTACTGAATATATTTATCAAGATAATAAAACAAACCCTTTATATTATATATAGCAGAAAACAATAAATAAGGCTTCGTATCTGATTTCAAATTATTTCGTTTTCATTTATGAGGCTTCATCGATTAATTACTGAAATACGGTCGAAGAAAGAGAAGCAAGAGTCATTGTATTGACGTCCATAAGCGAGAATCTTGGGATGGAGAAAAAGGTTAAGCGAGAAAAATATCGCGGTTTCGTTCATTATAAAAAAAATATATCTTAACTAACTGTCGCCCGCGACTCCATCCGAGCGGAATTAAGAAACTTCATTAGCCTCTATGTTCTTCCAGATTATGTTCTACATCCATGCCAAATTTCATCAAGATCCGTTGAGCTGTTTTATGATATGTGTATATCTGATACCTTGAAATAAACATCCATCCATCTATCAATCCATTTATGTAAACAATCACATTTATAATATTAGTAGGATTATCCCTGTCTTTCTTCTTTGAGATTAGAGTTAAAAAAAATGTGAATTTTGGTCTCAGAAACCCATGGTATACTTCTAACTTTTTCTTTTTGTGGGTTTTTTCATAATTCTTAAGATTTAAGGTTTGGAAATTAAAACAAATGTATGTTTATGCAATAATTTATTCTTACTCTAATAATTCAATTTTTAATATATTCACACTATTAAGATTCATTAAGTAGATAAACATTTTTAAATCGAATTTATTTTAATTTAATGTTCCTAGCGGCAAAACATTCGATTCACGTATAGCTTAGTAACGATTCCAAATAAGTATGGCTAACAGGGACTTATACTATTGAGTTTTCACTGCCAAAAAATATACAAAAACATCATCATTATCAGCTCACTATACGTCCCCACCGAGGGGCTCGGAGCCTACCCTAAGTTAAGGGTGACAAGGCCATAGTCAACCACGATGGCCCAGTGTGTGTTGGTTAACTTCACACATATCTTTGAATTGATTCGCAGATATATGCAGGTTGCATCACGATGTTGTCCTTCACCTTAAGAACGTCGGATAAATGTACATATGTAAATCGGATATCGAAAAACACATTGGTACATGGCGGGATTCGAACCCAGGACCTGCATATTACAAGTCAAATGCTTGACCCCTGAGCCACCGACGCTTACATACATACAAAAACATGCTATCTCTTAAAATTCTCTTGGAAAAAACAGAGAACACGATATTTTTATAACGCAATGAAAACTGACCATATTATTTTGGTATACAATCTTAAAAAAACTTAATAAAACATAGATTAAAAATATTTTTTTTGCAATAAAAAGTATTTTAATAAGTAAAAAAATCAATCAAACTTTCAACGCAAAACGTAGTCATGCAAAATCAAATCATTTTAAATATTAACAATTGAATGAACACATTATAACTTAAAAATAGTTTTTATATTTAAAACGTAACATCCTTATAAGTAATCGTTGACATTCAAGCGAATAACTTAATAATAACTTATCTGTGATAAGTCCCTTGTTAGTCAAACTACAAATAGTAACAACTTAATCCGATTGGAGAATGTATATAAAAATTCTAGCCTATTAAGCATAAATTAATATAAAATCAAATAATTTTAAATTGCATGTTACATCGGTGTTTTTGAATTTATTAGTAATTCTAACATATTCCTAGCATCCTACAAATTCCTAAGAAGCTGCCTGAAACCATAGATGTCATCGAAGCGATTGATAAGTTGAAAAAACTTCTACTATAGTAAAATCATGTAGTCTACGTAATTAGTATTTAAGGTACGCATCCATTTGACGCGCCAGACGCACCGCACACACAGCCCGCAACCGATTGCTTGATAAATGCCTTTCAATGCGGGAGGCACGGAAACGCAGCGTTAAGGAAAATCATTCAAAGCAAACTAAAATCCGTTGCATGCGTGCGGTGCGTCCGCCGCGGGATGATGTACACGTACCTTTATAGGCACCAATCGGATAAAGTTGTTAACAGCAAGAATTTATTAAGATCGATAAATCTATACTTAAAATAGTTGGCACTATCTATATGTATCTATCACATTCGGACCTTGCAGGTTGATTTTATATTGAAAAAAAAAAGAATTTTGATGTATTACATAAGTGGTCAAAATACTGTAAGTTACATAATAAATAGGAGTTCTGCCTTAATGGATTTTTTACTGCGATTAGTAAAAATTCAACATCCATATCACATTTTAAGGGTCGTTTCCACTGAAAGATAAGGCATATTATCCAATATATATAGTAAGAAACAGTTAAAACATAATTTTTAAAAGATAAAGAGATATTCATCTATGATTTTTTTTTTTCGATTTAATAAAAACGGAATTAAGAAATACTTTACCTACTGTGGGTTTCTGAGACTAAAATCCGTTTCAAATTATGTTTTACTAAAAATAATGACAAGAATGACGATATATTTTATACAGAGATTTTGGTCTCTGAAGCCCATAGTGAGTCATTTTTTTTAATTCCGTCATGTTACTTAACTTCAGGTAAGACAAAACTATTTGACGAGAACGATAAGAAATTCTTTGAATGTAATAAGTAGTATTTAATTTACTTGTACACTTGAGTAAAGAAATCATTGGAATGTTATAATTTTGATGCCCTTTAGGGTCTTAAAAAACTTAATTAATTTTAAAGCTACAATATTTGCATATGCGTAGATTCTATAAAGCTATTTATACCGGAATTCGTATGCAGATATTTAATAGTAAATTTTGAAAAATCGATTTTTTTATGAGGTTACATACCTGTGTAACAATATGACCATCTCTTTCACACTGTTCCATAAAATAGAGAAAACAATACTATTTTGACATGTACTACGATAATTTAAAAATTTTAATTACTTTTAATTGCAAAAATTGTAGTTTCAATTGACATAATATTCAATAAATAAGCTAAGGAGTTGTAAAGAGCAACTATTTTATACTAAAAATTTAAATCAGCTATACAATTCCCGTTCAGTTTATTAATATTCATCGTAGGCTTATCAAAAATAGAAGGATTAGAGTTTATATATATCACAAAATATATTCATTGTTATAACACTGTTTTCTATACCACTGCATCACAACAAAGCAAGAATTAAATATTGTAACTCAAATAAAAAGTATACCAAAATCAGTGAAAATCAAAAACCAAACTATATCATACAAAGAACTTAGTAATATGCGTTCAATCAAAAATAATTTAATAGCAAAATCAAGATATATTTTTGTAAGAATTAAAAAATGGAATGGTATAGAAAACAAATGTCTTAGTGCCTTTTTTACTAAGCAATTAACCGCGCAAATCCAACAACACATGATTGTCATAACGATCACCTCATAAATGTTTCACACGTTACCCACGCGGTTAATTGCTTAGTGGAAATAGCCACTTAAAGTAGGCCTGACACCATATTCAGACTGGACCACTGATGAAGAGGTATATCTGATTCATTCGTTAATTATACAGAAATATTTTTTTAACTAAATCTAAAATGCAATCAATATTGTTAGGTGCTTATTAGTACCAAAATCTAGCGTGCATTCTAAAAAAAAGAAGTATTATTCAGAAGAAAACTTTATAGGAGAAAATAAAGATTAACAAATGAATAAATGCGTAATATCAGCATTTTAAATTAGTGGAAAAGTACCTTATTATCAAAGTTTTTATACATTACAACATGCTTTATATAATTTTAGGTATTCACCAATAAGTATATTGAAATATGTAATAAAATATTTTAAATTTAATAACCAGATAAAATTTGAAAGATAAAATAACGAGATTTTAAATTTTTACCATTGATTGACGCTTAACTAATTTTGTTAATGTATAGAGATTTGAAAAATATAACACTAATTCAAACAGAGAAAGATAAAAGTATGTATATAGCTATGCATTAGATTATATAAAGAGGGTCAAACAAAATTTAACAACATTCAATTAGGTATATTACATTGATCCAATGGATTTATAACTAGTTAAGCCTAATACACAAACAAACATATCTATAAATAATATTGTTAATATTAATAATGGACGAACACATACCATTCGAGCGAATGCAGTCTACTTAGAGAATAATAATTAAGTCATTGCTTTCAATTCAACTTATCTTAATTCGAATTAAATGCAATATCTACATGACATTAAGTGCACTTCCAGATACTTATATTACATTGATCATAGTATCTACATTAAGCGTTCTCCTCCAAATTTTAATTAAAGTTTCAAACAAACAATCACCAGACAGTGCACGAAATGTGTAGATCTTGGACATTGAACGAAAAGCAAAACACTCTGTATATTGTGAAGCAAACTCAAAGTGCACGATACAGGGGGAATAAATTGCAACAATAACATAAACATAGATCGAATCACTAGAGATCATAAGATAATCTTCCTTTTGAATAACTAATAACAAATTTTTCTGGCTTCTTATCCCTCATAATATCCATTCCTAATATCAATTATACACTTTTGTATTCACCATCAAATAATCTCGCGGAGTCTTAGGGTTCTATCAAAAACTACACTAACAAGGATTTGGCTATTACAGAAATGCTACTAGGCCATATTACAGGTACAATCTGAAGAACTATCAACGTCTTCAATCTGATTTAAATAGTGGAATTATAGAGATATTAAAATTTGATGTGATCCTTCTTTGTTTTTTTTTTGGAAACAATTTCACTTCAGCTCAAAATGTATACACCGTTGATAGTATTCTATAAAACTCTTCGTAAATTCCTAGAAGCCAAAACAGTCCTCAAATATAAAGATATGTTAAAACTGACATTGCTAAAATAATGATTAAATTTGGTGACAACAAAAATCCTCGGCTCCAACTGCAGTCTAATTCCTTTGATAGTACCTGAAAAATAAAAACAGAATTAAATAAGAAGGGAACAGATAATGTTATTCAGAGTACTAAAAATCCAGAAATAGACACTTACGTCAATTAAAGTTCGATTGCTGTACAACGGGCAGACGGAGAACCTAACATCGTCCCTCGTGGCAACACAATCTGAAGGACTCTCACAAAGGTATTGTCTTCTTTTACGATCCCAAGCTTCAATCCATCTGAAAGGAAGCATGAAGTTAATTTAAAATACATTATTCTTAGTACATATTCATTAATTGGATTTGGACTATTAGCGCTTTTACTGCATTTTGGAGTATTACTCTCTTTCTCCCTCTCTGCATGCCTCTCCATTTAATGGAGGTTGGCTTGAGCTTGGTTGGATTAACAGAAAGTGAAAATTTAAAGAGGAATCTTACCCAATTCCACAATCACATGCAAGGGGATTTCCAGCTACCAGGATATCATGGAGGAACAAGTGGTTGGGGACGCCTGGCCATTCTTTTTGGGCTGGATTGGGCACTCTAGCCAGGCTGTTGTATCTCAGGTCTAAAGTCAAATTCTTAATGCGCCCCGGCTTCCAGAATACTTCGCTTGCGATGTCTTCGACGCTTGTGTTTTGTATTGTCAGTCGTAAGACCTTTGATTGCACTCCCTGCAAGAAAAAGATTAATAGTTAACATTAGTTTGCTGCTTAGATTTCAAATGTGATATTGGGCCTACTACAGAATCATGAATTTAAGGAAGTATATTTGATTTTATGGAATCTTGGTACGTATTCGCAAGTTGACTCTCAGGTTAAATCATAAAAAAACATATCAGTTAAAAATATACTTACACTCAGTAAATATTGAGATATAAACTTCAAAGATCTTCCAGTTAATGTTATATTATTCAGCTTCCCGGGTAATTCACCGGTCATCTCTTTACCAAGATCTACTTGTGGATCGTCTACTTCGATTTGGAGGTTTTCTAAGGCAGCATTATATGTTACCAATTGTGGTATGTTGAAATCTCTTACACTGGGATACACATTTACTTTTAGTGTACGCAAACTAAACATTTTACTTAATACACCGTGCTGCAAAAAATACGTACATTAAATAAAAGGTGCTTTAAAACATTTCATAAATAAATCTTAAAATAGACATTGCTTTGGTGGTCAAAAGTAAGGTGCTTACGTAACTATATATATGATTTAAATATTAAAAACGAATAATTTACTAGAAAATATTATTAAAAGGAGTCCCTTTAGGCAAGGTTCCGAAGATACTGGCAGCGTTCCCCCTTTGAATAGACCTAAACTAATTCTTTGTCCGAGGTAGCTGCCAGCTCTTCGGTCCCCTGTAATGTCGTTTAACTTTTTTGAAATATCCTTAAAAAGCCTTAAAGCGCTAGGACCCCACGAGCCAAGGGTCTCGACGCAGAATGGGACAAAATCATATTCGGAGCCTAGACCACTGTATTTGCTTGCTTTAGCATTTTCCGCCGCCTCACAAGCCGCACAATCTTAAAATATACCTCTAAAATATTCAGGCGAAGGCGGGTAATATCCAGATATTCCAAACGTGGTGAAACGCCATAGAGACTGGTGTTCCTTAAAGCTGTGATAGGATTCCCAGATAACGACAGCCAACGGAGATTGGTTAATGAATGTGTTGCCTCCGGTACTTTGGTGAAGTCATTGTACGAGAGATCTAGAACTCTTAGTCTAGTCAAGTTTCCTGTAGTCTCTGGTGATATCGATGGCAAGTTATTGTATGACAGATCTAGACTTTTTAGTTTTGATAATGACATAGATGGAATCTGAAAGAAATTATACATTAAAAGACGGTGCTGTCAGAAGTGTAAAAGACATGCTTCTCCCATCAGCTGAAATTCTATATTTTTAATTGTACGACATATTTCTTCTATCTCTTCATAATTATACGTTTGAGAAAGAATACATGAATGTTATTAATGCCAAAGAACACTTACAGATACTAAGCTAACATTCTTCAAGCCCAAATGAGATAGTCTTCGTTCTAGACCTTTGAACATTGTGTTGACACGCTCACTTGGATTGAATGGTGAGTTGTTGCTCAAGTCCAGCCATCGCAGTTTCGGTAACGCACCAAATGATCCGCCTTCGACACGCACCAAGTGATTGTCGGACAAATCCAACCATGCTAGGGACTGAAAATTATAACATATTTGAAAAGATTCGATATTAAAGCAGTTAATATAAAATTCGATTTTTTCTAGTTAAATAGTAACCGTCACCAAGCACCAAATGTCATCATGCTATTGGAATTCATAAAAAAGTATACTTTATTTAAATATAGTTGTAAAGAAAACATAATAATATCAATTGAAAAAAGATCAAAGCACATACTTACTTCAAATAAAAAAGAAAAATAGTGATGTATAACATAATTGCTAATAAAAAAAAATCATGAAGTAAAAAGACATAAAAAGGAAAATATACAGAAGAGAGAAAATTAGTAAAATACCCAAACAAATAAAAGTGCAGAATAAGGTTAGTACACTAAACAAAGTTAGTACAGGATCTAACAGCGGTCTACCTTGTACAAAATATTCTGCGGGAATTGCTTTTTTTGATGGAATACTCTGGTGTGATCCCGTCTAGCAGTGTGGTACATGTATTCGTCGTTGTAGTCGTCGTGGTCCTCAGGCCAGTAGTCCTGGTCGGGGCTCTGGCGACATGCGGGGGCAAGGCCACAAGTTAGCTTAACTACGCACACACTGGCTCAAACAACTACATTAACAGTAACTTATACTGGATGGAATATCGGTTATTTGTTATTAAACAAAGTAAATACTAATCAATCAATTTAATGTCATATTTACCTATAATTCAAAGACTCAAATATAAAAGCAAAATAGGTAACAAAACAAAGATGTTTTAGATAAACTTCTAAACAAAGAACCGACATATGATGAAATTGTCATAACAAATGAATTTTTAGTAAACATATACATCAAAATACTTAAACATAGAACATTGTACGTATCAGTCGTATTTACATTTAATAATTTCAATATTATAAAAAATACATATTACAAGCAAATTTTCAAAACTACTCAAACAACATGTTAATTTTTGGTTTAATCTGTATGTCCCTTGGATAGTGCAAGTTAATTTATAGTTACCCGGAATCTTTGAACTAGATCAGTAATAGAAACAGCTGGAATAGTATTGCCGCTAAGATCCAATTCTACCAAGTTACCAGCGGCTGCGTGGGATAGACAATTTGTTGGTACTCTTGATAAATCATTATTCGATAGATCCAATCTGTTAAAAATAAAAAAAAAACTTAGAGAAAGAATTGAAATCTATGTATTATATATAAAAGAAAGTCGGGTTAGTTACATTATTTATAACTTAAGAACGGCTTTACCGATATGGCTGAAATTTGGTGAGGAGGTAGCTTAGAGCCAGGAAACGGACGTAGGTTACTATTTATTCATTTTTTTTTCGAATTTATGCCTTGAAGAGCTGCTCTTTATTTAACTTACTAATATTATAAATGCGAATGTTTAGATGGATGTGATGTGGATGGATGGGTTTTTGAAGATATCTCTAGAACGGCTGAACAGATCTCGATTAAATTTGGAATACGTATAGAACACAGTCTGAAAGAACACATAGGCTGCACTTATTAAGTTTTTTATATATCCACGCGGACGGAGTCGCGGGCGACAGCTAGTTTAAGATAAATGTAAAATTTCTTGTTTGTTTAAAAGCAGAGAAGTGACACATTTTAGTATGACTTAAGACGAAAGCTGATAACAATACTAGGCAATATTGATAATCTTGTTACCTTTCGATAGATGGGGAAATAATGAGATTGTCAGCCAAGTTCTTAATTCGGTTGTCAGACAAATCAACAGAAGTCAACGCTAACATCTCATGGAAGACTTCTATAGGCATTTCAATGAGGTGATTGTGTGATAAATCGACAATCTGAAAAAGACATCATAAATTTATATTTATAAATTTTAAAGCGCCAATAGCTAATGGTTAAGGGTGATCGAGAGTTCGAATCCCGCCATTCGACTATCGTCGTAAACCATATCCTATCACAAAGAGCTGACTTGGAATGGTACAAGAAATATTAAATTAACAAAATTCTGCTGATATTTTTATAAAAACGAATCCTTGTTGATCCAATAAAACTTAAAAGCTTTTTAGAGAGTATCGCAGTCACAAATTCCAGGCAAAATAACTGGATTTTCGGTTTACAGTCTCACCTGTAAATTCTTAACTTTCTTAAAGCAATCGTATTCCATGTGATATATGTGGTTATGAGACAAATCCAGATACTGCAGCATTAGCATCGATCCGAAAACTTCCCTCGTTATATTTCTAAGCAAATTGTGTGAAAGATACAACTCTGATAGAGTGAGATCGGCATGCCTGAAATGAGATATTCAAGAATAAAATTGAAATAACTACATGCACACAGTTAATTCACAAATCACGTAGGCATTTAACAGTCTGGAGCGTCGGTGGCTCAGTGGTCAAGCACTTGACTTGCAACCTGCAGGTCCTGGGCGCGAATCCCGCCATGTACCAATGTGTTTTTCGATTTCCGATTTTACATATGTACTTATCCGACGTTCTTACGGTGAAGGAAAACATCGTGATGTAACCTGCACATATCTGAGAAGAAATTCAAAGATATGTATGAAGTCAACCAACCCGCAATTGGCCAGCGTGGTTGACTATGGCCTAATCACCCTTAACTTAGGGTAGGCTCCGAGCCCCTCGGTGGGGACGTACAGTGAGCTGATGATGATGATTTAACAGTCGGACTGTGGGTTTCTGACAACCAAATCTCTGTATAAAATAAATCCCTGTCTTTCGTCTTTGACAAAACAGAGATAACGATATGTTTTAAACGGGGATTTTGGTGTGAGAAGCTCACGGTAAATGATTTAAAAGATCCACAGGATATTTGAGTATCTTAGATGATTTTAGGTTTCAATTTCAAGTGATACGCATTAACCTTTCTTATTTATCTAGATAATTAAGTTAAATTTGGTATACCTGAAGTAATACGGCGCGATGTATGTAATATTGTTGTGAGAGAAATCCAGTACTCGAATATTGACCGTAACTGTTCCCATACCTGGTAAATGTAAAAATTACATTTTACTAAATAATTTTTAGAATCTTCGAAATAAATGATTTGAAGCATCATGTTGGATAAGAGCGAATAACGATTTTATATTTGGATTTGATTAAAAATGCATACAATAACAAAATGATGAAAGTTGGTTGAATGGTAAAAAAGGGATATAACATGAAGTTGATTCACCTTGTTGGAGTGGAATCGCATTGTCAGAAATCAACCCTTTAGATGCAAAGTAAGAAAAAAATAGGAAGAAATAATTAGAAATTAACATAAAGAGATAAAATCATAATTGGGGAAATTACTAAATTTATATTCAAATTTACTCACTTTGAGGTTTTGGTGGTGGGTAAAAGTTAGATGAAAAGAATGTAGGTGCATTGGAATCGGTGAGCGTTGTAATGCGGTTGTAAGAGGCATTGACTTTCAACGCAGTGGCTGAGCCAACTTGGTCGAAAATAGAGAACTTGAAAGTTTCCAGCCGATTAAACGATACATCCAATCTGAAAAAAAAGTTGCAACATAACAAAAATTCTAAAGATACTGTACCGTTTTTTTTTCTTTTACTAGGTGCACAAAAACTTACTCTTTCAGAGCGGGTAGATTTTGGAATGCTTCTTCAGTTATATCAATAATCCTATTTCCCCTGAGTTTGATAACTTTCAAATTATCTAAACTAGTGAATGCTCGTCTCTGAATATTTTCAATTTGATTATCCTCAATCAAAACTTCTTGCAGTTCTCTCAAGTCCACGAATGTATGTTGCGCTATTTGAGTCATTTGGTTCAGAGACAAACAAACGCTCTCCAAATATCTATGTATGTCTCCCTGAAATCGAAGAAAATTGAATAAAATCATATTTTTTAATTTTACATACACAAAAGCGATTGCTAGTTAATGTTTGATTTAGAGAAAAATTGTTTACCTGTAAAGTTCCTTTGGAGAAGTGGTCTATTGCATTGTCTTGCAGATTAAGCATTTTTAATTTATAAAGGAAATGAAATGATGTATCCGGGACGTTCTTTATTTTGTTATTGCTTAAATCTAAGTACTGAAGTTCAATGAGGGCTTTCAAGGGTTCAAACGGTAGTATTTTCACCGAGTCGTCTAAACCATTTGCCATTTTAAGAGTTGTTAGACTGTGCAGCTGAAATAAATATGGAAACATTAGTTTATAAAATGTTACGTGTACTCGTAAAAGTTTAGATGTTCATGAAAATTAAATTTACCTCAGCAAATGCGAATGGATCAATATAGTCAATATTGTTTTCAGACAAGTCCAAAGTCTTAATCGTTCGGACGTACTGGAATGCGCTTGCCTCTATTTTATTTATCGTACTTCCATATATTTTTAGATCTTCCAGCTCCACACCGAATTCGAGAAAGTCTTCTGAGCTTATACTTCTTCTAATCAATTTACTTACAGCGAGATATCTTAGTGATCTCATTCTGCAAAAAATCCAAAACATAAAACAAGAGACAGACGAAAACATGATGTGGAAGACGTTGGTAGTTCAAGAAGGACGTACGTTAAAATTATTTGGCACTTTTGCATATGAATGCAGAAAGAAGTAACAATAATAAAAGGGAATCTGTTTGATAACACTATTTGTTTTCCGCAACTCTGACCTCTCTCTGACTCGGGCTGGATTAAAAAAAAATGGTAGCCTATATATTCTTCCAGACTATGTTCTATATGTATTCCAAATGTCATCGCGATCTGTTCAGCCTTTTTGAAGATAAATTCAAACAAACATCCATCCATCCGTCTTCATATTCGCATTTATAATAATTGTTTGATAAATATTGATATTGTCTTACTTTCTTATATCCTGTAAACTCGTTTCTAACGATGACGAACCGCTTATGTCCAAGTAAAACAATTTGTATTGGAAGTTATTGAAAGTGGTGGGTGTAAACTCCGATGGATTATTTGTAGAGAGTAAATTACTATCCACCTGAAACGCACAATCAAATTATTTATTCACATTCGACTGAATCTTAAACAGATTAGTAGTAGACAAAGAAAGGAAAATATTGTGAAAGACCTTTTTACCTTGTTTTCACGTAGATTCAGCAATCTTAATGAATCTAATTTATTAAGCATGATCTTTGACAACATGGTGAGATTGTTCTCCGCGAGATCCAAGCTTTGCAGGCTGTTCTCCAGACCAGCGAATGACGCCGGTGAAAGATCCGAAATGCTACAGTCGCGAAGAGAAAGGGATTTTATCTTAGCGTTTCTGAACGCATCTTCCTGAAAAAAGAACAGACAGGAACTTCAATTGTTGTCAAAAGAAAAATTTTAGAGTTAAAAGAATTTGATTAACAGAAGTTTGACAAATGTGACTCTTAAATAAAAAAAAATAGCGAAGGATTTCGGATCCACTTACCCTCAAGGAATAAATAGGATTACCATCCAAAGATGTGGAGTTCAAAACATTAAAGTATTTGAAGGATCCAGGCATTAAAGTGCCGATGAGATTGTGATCTAATCTGAAAAAAGATAAAAATATTTTAAAGTAACATGTAGATGCACAAAATACTTTATTTCCAAATTGCATTTAATAGTAAAACTCACTTTAAATTGTCCAAGGACAATGTGACTCCGTTCAGTTCATGGGTTGGGGGCACTTGTTTGATTACATTGTTGGAAAGGTCCAGGTATCTCAGCTGGCGGAGTGGAGCCAACTCCTCGTAGGGAATGAACGAGAGTTGGTTATCACTTAATAGAAGCTGGAACAGAAAAAAATTGGTTAAGATTTTTAGATCTAATTTTGTTCTTTATCAACCAGTTAAGCAGTATCATCCGATACCTTATTCAGTCTATTCATTCCATCTCTAAACACCCCGCTATCGATGACAGCTAAATTGTTTCCATGCAGATCGAGCACCTCTAGTACAGGTAGGCCGGAGAAAGCGTCCAGAGGCAGGCTGGTGATAGAGTTCTCGGCCAGGACCAGCGTGTGCAATGTATTCTCCAAACCTCGCCAGTTGTCACCAGATATATCCGTTATCTCGTTGCCTGAAATACGAAATATAACTTCGTGAAAGTAGTTCATGGTAGGGGCTCAGGAACGTTGAATGCCAAAATATGAAAAAGTAATTTTTCGTTGAAAAAAGTGACAGTGGTACTCAACTAGTTATGCCTTTATGAAGTGCTATCACCTAGTTTGAATTGGATAAAATTAGTAGAAGAGATCTCGTACTACTAAAAAGAAGTTAAAAACAAATAAAAAATTACCATATTATTTCAACTTTCGTGAGACATTATGATAAATTTATAGAAAAACGGATAAAACTCACGTCACTCACCCTGATGAAGGGCCCCCGATGGGCTCGAAACTAGTCGATGCCGCCACCGGATGAATATACGTGAGTGTTTTAGCCGTTTTTATATAAGTTTAAAAACGTGCTGTTGAATTATCTAACATTAATTACTATTATAAAACAGTCAACATCACTAAGTATTAGGTATAAAGTAAATTAAATTGTTAAAGTGACAGGTATGCTGCTAGTAATTAATGGTCGTAATAAATACACTATATTAAGTTACGTAGGAAATTTAAATAGTAATTTACATCAACACAAATACAACTCTAGGGTATTTAACAATTGAAATACACTTAATTAATGAACTTATATTGTCCTTATTCGTAAATTTATGGACATAACCCTTGCTAACCCAAATTCAAAGGATTCCATTGGTTTGCTAATTGCTATCAAATACACCAAAAATCAATACAACGAAGTAGTAGACCTCGATAAGAACAAACATTCTTTGGAAGGTAATGTTACTTTAAATTTTATAACAATTCAAGTTCAACGTTCAAACCACACAAGTAAATTTAATTTGATAATATCAACAATAAGAAATATGGAAGAATTGAGAATCTCCTCTTTTTTGAAGACGGTTAAGAATAAAGATTTTTTCAATGAAATTAATTGAAAAGACGATCCCACTCACCCGTCAGATCCAGCAACCTCAATTTCTGTAGATATCTCAGCGCTCTGCTCGGCACAGCCGTCAGTTTGTCGTATTTCAGTTCCAGTTCCCATAATGTATTGTCAAGTCCGTAGAATGCTTCCTCATGTACACTCTCCAAAGGGTTCTGGTTTATCGCCAGTCTGTAGAGACCTGAAATTGATTAGAAACAAGATGAAACCATGTGTTACTTTGTTCAGTCTCCTACATTCGCAGTGTTCCAGTAAGAGAAAAATTGCTTTGCTTCATGTTAAACTTGGAACTTATTACGAATAAACAATTAGAATGCTTATGATGTTTCGTTGAAATCTTAAACTTTACTTTCGGTGTTCCTCAAACTATTAGAATGGAATTCTTTTTAATAACATTATTTAGATATACAGTTTCAAGAACATCGGTGGCACAGGGGTTTAGGTACTTGACTTGTGATCTGTAAGGTCTTGGGTTCGAATTCCACCATGTACCAATATGTTTTTCGATTTACATATGTACATTTATCCGTTCTTACGGCGATAGAAAACATCGTGATACAACCTATCTGAGAAGAAATTCAAAGATATGTGTGACGTCAACCAAATCGTACTGGTCCAGCGTGGTTGACTGTGTCCTAGTCACTCCTAACTTAGGGTAGGCTTCGAAACCTCATTGGGGACATATAGTGAGCTGATAATGTATAGTTTCAATACATACAAGCTATTATCGCTTTAGAGGATACCACGAATGAACGCGACTGTACACCTACGTTGTTAATACGTTGAAGACACTTTGGGAATTACTGTGGATCGAAACGTTAATTGACATTGCTCGAGTTTATCTCCGTTCCTGTTAACTGTTTTAATCTTGTTCGTCGTGTTGTGTTACAATGAACGGCTTAATTTAACTATAATGAGATACGTAATTACTATGGCTCTGTAACATATTGAAAAATAAATCTCCTTGTAACATTTATAGAAATGTTAACTCTATACACAGAATTCATCGAAGTGGTAAATCCTATCAGTCAGTTTGCGACCTTTAAGCTTCGACTTATAAAAATAGCCATGCAATAATCCATTTAAAGGCTCACATCGAATACGTGGGACGTCAATTATAATAAATCCACTTATGTTATTGACACTGAATGAAGCTCTACTAGAATAAGCTTTAGAAAAACGCAGATTTTTTAATAGATATATATAGATAGAGATCTTAGGCTGTGTTTTAAACAAACAAAACGTGATAAAATATTTTGAGTAAAGAAAAAAAAGAGTCTTGATAGACAGACAGACGGTCGGATAATACAGTGATCCTATAAGGGTTCCGTTTTTTTCCTTTCGTGGTACGGAACCCTAAAAATGAAACTTTGATTGATAAATGTTCAGATTCTAAAATTATTAAGAAATGGTTCTCTCAAAAAACACTATAGTTTAGCAAAAGTCTTTTGACAGAGATGGTGAAGATAATTTTGTTAAAGATGATGGTGATGAAAATCAAGATGGATATAATTACAAAGTGACAAAATTAACAAGATTCAAAGTTTGCCTAAGAGGGAATAGTGTCGACTTTCCGTGATAAATGGATGTAATGGAAAGAGGACTGATGGAATGTAATTAAGAAAAATTACCTGTCGTTTGAAAAAACTGTGGTTCCAGATCTCTAATCTTGTTCCCCGTGAGCTGTAGCGTGAATACTTTGGAACTGTTGACGGCGGCGGGCACCCTGAGGATGGGTACGTGTTTGCACGTGACTATACCCAGGTCGCCCGCGGGCTTCGAGCACGTGCATAGCGCTTGGAACAGACACGGCGGGTGGCCAGTGTCCACGTGTATCTAGAACAAGAGAAACATCTCAAGAGGAGTTCTACAGTTTATACATTTGTGTATGTGTGTTAATGAGGTATATATGTGTGAGTTAGCAATGTCAGGTTTTGTGTGTTTTTTAGCTGAAATTTAGAAGAAAAGTGTAAAGTTTCGGAATGCTCTTAATACAAAACGTTAAAGTGAAAAATTACATTGGTTGTATTACATGAATGATTTTTATAATGTTAAATTCTGTCTTTGAGTATTAAAAACTGGATATGACATGTGAATGTAAAAATCAGGCTAATGTAAATATTTACACTGATATCTGCATTCCAGTTGGAATGCTGCTTCTATAAATTATCCACGAATCCTTTTATAAATTATCTCTGTATCATTTCAATTAAAGTGATCTAGATTCAAGAATTATGGGACAAGAAAATGTTGAGAAAGACATAAGGAAGTGTGATAAGATTGAGTGTAAGAATGGAATGAATTCAAATATTAAAGGCACATAGAGATGTGCACAAGACAGGACGGCGTGGAGGCAGCTGGTCGACACAGTTAGAGCGTATCAAGACAAGCACGACCTTCAGTATTGAAGAATACGAAGAAGAAGAGATGTATGGAAGACTTTTGTATAAATTATAACATTACTAAAGATGACGAAGGATCAGATGGAAAAAATACATTGTGTAATGTCTCCATTTTTAGAAGTGCCCCAATAATCCATTTAGTTACGAATTCTTTTCACTTTCATAACTAAAGATATCCATAAAATAAGGCTTTCTAAGCATAAAATAAATAAACCGTATCTAAAGGAAAATATTGAGGAGGTTAAGTAAAAACGATAGGAAATCTTCGGGTGGAATATATTACAATAAGAAAACATGATGTTATTAATATCACAAGAAAAGTATTTCCGAAACTGTGCCAAATATAAAATGTCTTTCTATTTATTTTCAGAGAACCTTTTTTCCGACTGCGTATCTAATTATTTGTTATAGATTTGAAATACCCAAAGAATGATAATAACAGTGGTAGACCCCGCTTTAACATCTTCGCACGAATTGACCCGGCTCGCCCGGTGAAATACCACGACCACACAGAAGACAGGCGTCAAGTGGAAGCAATTCCGCGTTTCGTCTGTTGAGTGTGCGGCCCGGAGGCATAATTTAGTCCTCTTTCCCTTTCTTATAAGGAAAGGATGGGAAGTGGAAGTAGCCTTTTCGGATGAGAGGATGCATGGAAAGGGAAAATATTTTATTTCTGTGCATCCTCTCCTCCGTCGATTAAAGGTAGGCAACGCATATGCAATTGCGTATGTCTATGAGCAACTCACTTCGCTATTTCAGAGATTTCAGGTGGCACCTAGCTCGTTAGCCACCTTATGATATAAAAATGACATTCGAAAGTAGTAAAACTTTTACCCTGAAAGGCGTAGAATATTAGGAAATAGAGGATGCTTTCATCCATCATTGTATGGATATACTCGTATGTAAGGTTTAAGTTTTATACGTTTGTGGCAAGAGACAAAATATTAGATTTATTATGATGTTAAATTTATGGAGTCATTACAAAATGCTTCCCAAAGACAGTAATCCACACTGACGAAGACGCGGGCATATGTACATACGAGTACATAGCTTGTATAAAATAAGGCAAAAGAAAGTTGCCTGTACGGCCATTTCCATTTTATATTATTACATAATTCAACTCGGATAAGATGTAAAACAGTTAAATGTGTTGCCAATTTCTATTTACGGACCTATATTCTTACGTAGATGGATTTCGAGGGTTCTACTATGAAGTGTTATTGGTTTTCTTATTCGACGTAGGGTTGCCAATGGTAAATAAATATATATTTAGAAAACATTTTGATCATGGTAATGTAATATTTATTAAGATTTAGACGTGTTTGTGTTTTTATTTAGATATTTAATTAAATGTGAAAATATAGTTACGAAGTTGAATAATTTTTGCTGTGCCAAAATTATTCATGCCGGATTACCTCGTTACTCTTTACTAATATTATAAATGCGAATGTTTAGGTGGATGGATGGATGTTTATTTGAAGTTATCTCTGGAGTGGCTCAACGGCTCTTGATAAAATTTGACACAGATGTAGATCATACTCTGGAAGAACATATAAGCTTATCATTCAGTTTTTTTTTAATTCCAAGCGAACGGAGTCGCGAGCGACAGCTAGTATTTGACAAATTAATCGCAAGTTTGGTACAGTTGTCTTTTAGTTCTGTCGCTTAATGAATTCAGGATTAATAAAGTAAAATTTAATTAGGAAATGCGAACTGCTGACAACCCTATTGCTCGTAATAAAGGGAACAACGTACATTAACAAGCGAACAACGGCATGAGCACGTCTTTTAATTCCAGTAATAACGTTTCAGAGTTATACGTCAGTGGAGTGTTACGGAATATTTACCTACATTTACACTGGGCACGTTTGTTACTGGGTAATAAACGTAACTCACTCGTTAGTATGTGAACTTTTAAATATCATAACCACGGAATTTTAATCAACAGTATAGTAAATAACAATTGTCCTAGTATGTTTGTCTTAATCTTATTTGAGAATAAAAAAATCATAGTTTATTTTATAATGGTTTTGCATTTGACACAAAAGTTTTTAAATGCAGTTTAAGTTGTGTTTTTTGTTAGTTTCAGAGCTTTGTTGTTCGTGGCTGGTGACAGAAAGAAGACACTATCACATTAGACATGATAAATACATTCACGAATTAATATACGTATATTAATATATAAAAGAAAACAAAAAAAATATGGTAAAAGACACCAATTTTTTTTCTTCCTGTCACGTTCCTCTCCTTCAAATGGTGTTAGAAATCAATGCAACAACATTTCAAATACAACAAAACAAAACAATCTATAACCAAAGTCGTACAAAGCCAAACCAAGTTTGCAAGAAACATCGAAGCGTTTTACTCGTTCCTAAATTAGTCACAACTATCAGATAACCAATCAACGGAGTTAGTATTTGTTAGTAAATATAACGACATCAAAAAACGATCTAAAATTAGTTTTATTTAACATGTTAATATGTTAGTACCAATCATGACTTGTCTGTACCATTTAATTACCAAATGCTCTAAAATTATTACTAAGAGCAAACCCGTTTTGACAGCTGTCAATGTAAACTCAACTAGTGATGGACGTCAAAATATCGATAGTGAAATTATTCGATTATTGTAAACGATATTTGTTTTTTCTTATTTTATGATTGTGTGATGGCTTTGAATGTTTAATTCTACGTTCTAGTGACGTAAAGTGTGATGTGAATTTGTTTTTTTAACTATCAAAACGGGCATCACATAAGTACTAGCTGCAATGAATTTCCACAACAATGAATGTACCAATCGAGTCACCACAAAAATACAACGTGAAACACGAAATGCGAATCATCCACAGTGGAAAAATACCTTAATAGGTCCGGAATAACACTTGGACCGACGGCAACATATTAGCAGAGCTATTAGAGGCAGATATAGTCTCTTCATTTTTTTCTTTTAAAAATAGACGGTAAAAGCAGCATTCCGCCAGCCTGCAGCTTCGGTTTGTCGGCTTCAGTTTACTGTTTAAAAACATTATGTCTAAAATACAAACAATATTGCCATAATGCCAATGAATTATAGTTTTTGTATTAATTTAATAAACTTGTAATTTACCTACACTGCCAAAACTTAATATACAGGATGTCCGAAAACAATGAAAGTATAATTAAAATCGTAACAATATTGTATTTCCTATGTATGAACTTGTTTTATGAACACCCTGTTTTGTAAACAATTTTCGAATAATTTTAAATTTTGCATCGCATCTACTCTAATAAACTACGGATGTGTTAATGAAAATTTGGAATAGTGTTATAGATTGAATAAAAATTAATTAATTTGTACTTACTTCTAATGCTCTCGCCAAAGAGGCCCATATCATCAGGAGTAATGTGACAACGACGAGCATGTAGCCAAACTTGATAATCGCCATCAAACTCTGAAAAAGAAAAATAAAATTAATATTAATTTAATAAGACACCTACATAGGGGTGAAATGGTCTTATTAATGGGTATATACCCAAGACGAACCATGATACTTGCAGTTAAATACAAAAATGAAATGTTTGGCACATCACTAGTAAAAGCTTTCGCAAAGAGTATTCGATACAAACCAAATCTATATTTTTTGACTTTCTATATCTATGAAATGATTTTCGTATAAAAATGCTAATTCCGTATAGCTTAACCTTCATTTTTATGTTAGAAAATAACTTTCCATTCAATGACTTTCAAGGTCATCCACGATTGGCTTTTATATGAAAAGTAGCACTCACAGCCACAAAAATAAAAATATATATTGCGGAATGAATGAAACGAGACTCTGGCATTAAGCACGCTCTGTTTTAATTAAAAACAGACAGTGCTATACCGTGTAGTTGTGTGTGAACATTTTCTAGGCCAAGTTCAGTGGCAAGTAAAAATAAAAGTGTGCATAAAACGTTGACTGTGATTTATCTGGAATTACACAGTTGTACCGAGGTTTTCACTACCCAAACATACATACAAAACATATCGTCGTCTCCTTCATTTTCTCTGAAAAAACTGAAACATGCTTTTGAATTAAACGTCAATAGCCTAATGTTTAAGGGCACGGATTTCCAACCGCGAGGTCGGGGGATGGAATCCCGCCATTCGGCTATTGTCGTAAACCATATTCTAGCACAAGCCTAGAGCTTAGTTGAAATGATAAAAGAAATATTAGTAAATTTCCAAAAGAAATCTGCTAATATTTTAACAAAAAAAAATTGACGTTTCGCTTGTTAGTTACAAACATTTGGTTATAAACCAAACCTGTTAATATTGTCACAATTGCTTTTAACTTTTAATAGGAGTAAAATACACTTTATATTTTTAAAATATTTTATATTTCAATGTAGCCAATTATTCGTTATTAAAAATGAAGCTTTTTTCATTAATCTATCGAGTGAGATTCTATATGTGTATGCTTCCTTATAGAAGCTCAAACACTTACGTGCTCATATTAAGGGCGTCAAGAGTCGAGTGAGGTGTGCAATGTCAAAAGCTCTTTACTCCATGCCTCGATAGGAACTGATCCGTATTACTTTCGAATTTTATTACTATTTCAATAGTGGATCTATTTGATTAGTTATCTATTGATTAGTTAAATTAGGCTGTTTTTTACATTATCGTCAGCTTGTATACGTCCCTACTGAGGATCGGAGCCTACCGTAAATCAGGATTTTTTTTCCATAGAGGAATGCTTCATGCATACTCCGTGCCCTGCGGGGGAGGGTTAAGGTAGTTATGTGGGATTCTCTTCCGGATGGGAAGCATACCCACTAAACCCCTCTGTTCCTCCAACGTTACGGGCGGGACCACGGGCACGCTTTCGCTCTCGTCCGCGACAGCGTAAGTCAGGGGTGACTATACCATTGCTATGCTGGCCCAGTGCAGATTGATATGTGAAGGTTGCATCACGATGTTTTTCTTCATCGACAGAACTTCGTATAAATATATTTTTAGAAATTATTAGTTACTATCATTTAGAGCGAATGGCGTGCTTTCGTTATCAAGTCAAGTGTCAGATTGATTAGTGAGAGGACATAAACGTTGTTACTTTAATAAGGCTAGTGTTGCACCGATATACCGACACAGTGTTGGACTTTCCTAACAATATGAAATTTGAAAAACATGGTCGGGATTGAACCCGGACGTGTTAATTACATACGAGTATTGATTTTGGTTATAATTTTCATTTGTATTAGATGTTAATATAATTGTAATGAAAAAGAAAGGAATATTGAATAAATCATGGCAACGACCGCACCAAAATTTTCAAAATCGATTTACTCTTACAATAAACTCTACTTCCGAACGAATCCATTGGGAAATTTTCGGAAATACTGCAAACATAAAGCAATTTCACGTACAAATATTTCGCTGAATCTTTTATTTTACTCAGAAATATAGTTTGAAATTAGAAAGGTTGCAAAAATCTGCCTTTGTGTGAGCTACGATTACGCGATACGCAGGTTTTTGTTAATTTACTAATATTTCTTGTACCATTCCAACTAAACTCTATAGGATACTGTCTAGGACAGTCTTTCCCAAAGTGGGCGATAACGCCCCCTTGTGGGCGCTGTAGGTCTCAAGTTGCGGGTTATAGTAAAAGTTTCGTTTGGAATTCTCCATTAATATACATATTTAAGTCACAATAATTAATTAATTTAATTTGAAGTTATAGTGGTTTTTAAATATGTGAAAATATGGGGGTGCTAAAAAATATTTATTCTCAAAGTGGGCAGTAGACAAAATAAGTTTGGGAACTACTGGTCTAGGACATGGTTTACGATAAAAGAACGGCGGGACTTGAACTCTCGACTACGCGATCGGATATCCGTACTCTTAACCATTAGGCTTTCTTGCAATTCTTGAGTTATATTGTGGTGCCTTCCATCATCGCTGATTAAAATTCGTTAGTTAAGAGTCTCGCGTTTTAACTAATTTCCCCATAAAATTACATATACTTTAAAATAATCTAATTTAAACCATTTCAAATTGCCACGTTCAAATGTAATAGTTTTTTTTTTTAAATTTAAGCAAACTATTTTACTAAAAGCAACACACCTAATTTAACGCGGCTTCAAGTTTATTGCAACGTTTACTGACGTCGACTAACAAGCAGTTAATTGGCACCTATTAGTGCTAAGAAAGAAATATGCACTTTATTTTCCCTGGAAAATATTAAGAAAAGGAAACATGAATAGTTTTATCTTAATAAAGTTAAGAATTTAATATAACTGATATTATAAAACATCGTGATGCAACCTGCACATATCTAGGAAGAAATTCAAAGATATGCGTGAAGTCAACCAATCCGCACTTGGCCAGCGTGGTTGACTATGGCCTAGTCACCGTTAACTTAGGGAAGGCTCCAAGCCCCTCGGTGGGGACGTATAGTGAGCTGATGATGATGAAATTATAAACGCGAAGTTTTAAATGGATGGATAGATTGATGTTTGTTTGAAGGTATCTCCAGTACGGCATAACAGATCTCGAAGAAATTTGGCATACGTATAGACCAGAGTCTGGAAGAACACATAGGGTAATATTTTTTTTTTTAATTTCGCGAGGACGGAGTCGCGGGCGACAGCTAGTATCTTATATGTAAAATTCTCGTGTCACAATGTTAGTTACCATACTCTTCCGAAACGGCTTGAGCAATTTTTATTAAATTTATATGCATATTCAGTAGGTCTGAGAATCTATTATCTTTTTATAGTCCTGCGCGGACGGGGTCGCGGGCGACATCTATAATAGTATAGCATAAAATCTGTCGAATATGTCATGTATTTAAATTAGTAGTGTTATCGTGGGTTTTTGAAACCTCTGTATAAAATATATCGTCATCACTGTTATTATCTTTGACAAACCAGAGATAAAAATATATTTTAAAAGGATATTTTGGTCTCAGAAACTCACAGTTAGTTAACGGAAATATGTCGAGATAAATTATATATTACTAATTAGAATATCAAACAATTAATATAAATGTTAATGAAATTCATGCATGAGTAGAAATATTTATAGCGGCTTAAAATTCAAAACGTTTTTGCACCAAAATTTCATTTCAGTTTAAAAAAAACATTACGGCAGCTTGCTAACAAGCAAATGTGACACAACGGGGAACAGTCGACGGTTAGTTTGCTTTGAAACACCCGAAATTTAAAAGTTTATATTTGAAAAATAAACTCTATTTCAATAAACCGTGAGTTCAAAATCAAATAACGCTGTGATCATGAATAGGTGCATTCACTTTACATATTTTTGTTGCGAAAAATTCTCCTAGTATTGTGGTTGTGCAAAGTTTCTCCTTTTCCTATGTTCTAAAGGTTAGTTTTTTTTTAATTTAGCCCTGACTCAAGCATGACATGAAGACTTCCTCGTGTTTAGAGTAATGTTACACTGCATACAAACTGACATATAAAACTCAGACAATAAAAAAGGTATACAAGTGTAAGAAAACAACATTTCAGAAGCTTTACTTAACCACTTTGTAACCGTTGATTTTCACTGCAGAAATATTAATACTAAATATAATATTTTTATCATTTTCTCTAAAAAGTTGTGATAGGAATATGTTATGTTCTTTTAGGATGCTAGTTTCCGCCGTGAAAACCCATACTAAGAAAGTTAATTCGATTTTTTTTTACATTTTACTTTACAATAGACATTTAAAAAGTTGAAATCTTCTTACTAATATTATAAATGCGAATGTTTAGATATATGGATGTTTGTTTGAAGATATCTCCAGAACGGCTTCATGCATCTCGCTGAAATTTTGCATGGAAGTAGAACATACAACACATAGGCTACAAGTTAAGTTTTCATTTAAATCTACGCGGACAGAGTCACGGGCGACAGCTAGGCTAATAAGCAAGAGCATAATATGTATTTTAATGAACACATGAATGTTATAATAAAAACAGAATCTTTGCATTTGCATTCAACGAGCGTGCGCTTTCATATTTTTACTACATTTTGCTTTAATATCGTTATTTGCCTGCATTTCGTTGTAACATGAAACATGTTTCATCATTAATTCATTATTTAAATATAGCAGTTGTTATTTTAGTAGCATTTTGAATGCAGACATTTTGTTATTTTCTTTTACTCAACGCTATCGAATTCGAATGAAATGTGCATATTAGGGTTTCGTGTCTCAAAAGTAAAACATGGAATCCTTATATGATCACTTTGGTGTCCGTCCGTCTATCTGTCAGTCAAGACCCATTTTTCAATACTGTATACAGTAAATACAATTTGAATTTGCTTGAAGAAACACAAAGCACATTTTTTAAAATCTTACTTCTTACTAATATTATAAATGCGATGTTATAATGTTTAGATGGGTGAATGTTTGTTTGAAGGTATCTCCAAAACGGCTGAACTGATCTTGCTGAAATTTGCCATAGATGTAGACCATAGTCTGGAAGAACACATAGGCTACTTATTAAGTTTGTTTTTAATTCGCGGGCGGCAGCTAGTACTAAATAAACGCTTACGGCACTGGAAACTCACTCTTATGATCAAATGACAACTACATTTTTATAATTGTAAATAACTGTTATAAATGATAAGCAAAGATAAAAGCGAAATTAATATTTTTAAACTAAAATTTTTATTCAATGAAAATATGAATAGCTCATCAATTTTTTCGATGCAGCTCGTCTGGCGAGAGAAATGGAACGGCTTCCATCGCCTATGGGTTACCGACTGCCTTTACGTTAGCCAGCTAGGTGACCTAAATCTGGGAAATAGGTACCTTGTCGGCCCAATAATATATTTAAAGGTATTTTTATCAATTTTAACTTTGATAATAGACATTTTTTGATACTGAAAGAATTATTTATAACATTATTTTAAGTTTTAGTTATGTTTTATATATAGGTTGAGTTTTGTACAGTAAATTAAGGAATATTTTAGTTCTATCGTATGTCGATCGAAACAACCTTTCCTAAATTATTGAATAAAGAGATGTAAAACGTAACATAACGTTGGTTTCTGAGGCCAAAACCTCTTCATAAAACACCATCCACCCTGTCATTAAACAGAGATGTTTTCAACGGGGATTTTGATATTAGAAACCGATAATTAGTAAATCATCATCATCATCATCAGCTCACTATACGTCCCCACCGAGGGGCTCGGAGCCTTTCCCAAGTTAAGGGTGATCAGGTCATAGACAGCCACGCTGGCCAATTGCGGGTTGGTTGACTTCACACATATCTTTGAATTTCTACTCAGATATGTGCAAGTTGCATCACGGTGTGTTCCTTCACCGTAAGAACGTCGGATAAATGTAAATATATAAATCGGAAATCGAAAAAACACATTGGTACATGGCGGGATTCGAACTCAGGACCTGCAGATTGCAAGCGTCTTCTTCGGTAGATTATCACCACACAAAATAAGAACTATGAAGAAAGAGAACAACTTTGATGCAATACATGAATAAGGGATAGCTTGTTACGCAATTTGTATTAGTGATCGAAAACTACACGCAAAGTTATTCTTGTAAAATAATCTAAAGATGCATTCGGTTTATAGTCGCAATAAACATTTCAACGGAGTTATCAAGTACTCAATAAACACTCGCCGCTTCGTATATCTAAGTGCAGTACTACATTACAACTTTAGATACAGGTCACTGGAAATAACATGTAACAGAAAATCAATCTTCAAAACTAACATTTAATGCGAACTTTTGTAAGGTATCTCCAGAACGGCTCAACGGATCTTAATAAAATATGGCACTTATGTAGAATATAGTCTGAAAGAAGACATGGGATACTTTTTGTTTCGCGTGGATAGAGTCGCGTGCGACAGCTAGATTTACTAATATTAAAAATGCGAATGAATGGATGGATGTTTGTTAGAAGGTATCTCCAGAACGGCTTAGCGGATATCGATGACATATGGATTAGATTTAGAATATAGCCTGGAAGAACGTATAGGCTACTAATTAGGTTTTTTTTTGTTTTAATGCCACGCGGACGGAGTCGCGGGCAACAGCTAGTCTCTAATATTAAAATGACAGTTAATATATTATACAATATAATTTTATAGAATTACTACGAATTATATTTGTTTTAAACTAGTTTTATAGTTACCACTATATTATTATAAGAAAAAAAAAGAAATAAACGTAATAATATCCCTTATCCCTTCCAAAAGATACCCATAAACCTTTCAAGTAGAGCTTAAATCTAATTAAATTACATTTTTTACCGGCAATAAATTGTTTGCGACCCATAATATGTCCTTACCACTTTTTGCTTTCAGACGAATGGATATTACGCTCCTTTATTTTCTTTCCGTGAATTTACACTGTTCAAAAACATTTATAAAGATAAATTGTTATGTCTGTATACTTGACTATAAGGGATGGCTCTGGTCTCCTTGGAAATTACTGAACACTTAAAGTCACTTTAAGTTGGTCAAAATTTGAGTGGGTCAAAACTCACGTAACCCTATCTTTCTACTAAAAGATAGGGTGTCTTTGGAAGGATTCTCCTCGATATCAAAAAAGGCGATAAAAGGCGTAACAATTGTTGTTTACAAGTCATTGGACAGTGAAAACCATTAGAAATGCAACTGTTGCAAAGCTTATGCAAATGTAAATTAATTTACAAACATAAAACCCTCGAATTGATAGCCTCCTTTTTTTAAGTCGGCTAAAATGATTAATAACACGTCATCGCTAAATGCCAAAACGTAGCTAATCAAGCTGGTCGGTACGGATAAGGTCCCGTATATAGCATACGGGACTTTGTATTCTTGAATTTAGGTAGTATAATAATTAATGATTAATTACAGTAAACAAATTAAACAGTGTGTTTAAATATACTTTTACTGCGGCTAAAAGAAAAAAAATGTGTTTTATTTTGTTTATATAATATTTTTTTTAGATTTTCGCGGCAATTACGATGATATATACGCAATATTATTCATTAAATTACTAGAAAAGACAAGAGTTATTAATCAAAAAATAAAAGTAAAGATTTGTAGATGTAATAAAAATACGAAGCTATTTTAACAAACAGAAAAAAATGCCAGCGCAAATACAAACGTAGCCGGAAAATAAACTTCTCTCTCAACCGGCGCCAAGTGAAAACAACGAAAAACAATTCTCTACAAGTTGATGCATACTAAAAAAACGATGCTCGAAATGAATTCGTGATTTAATAAAAATACAAAAATTCTTATATATATATAAAGAACTAGCTGTCGCCCACGACTTCGTCCGTAATTTAAATAAAACTCAATGTATCCTATGTGTACTTTCAAGCTATGTTCTTTATCTCTGCCAAATTTTATAAAGGTGCGTTGAGCCGTTCCGGAGATACCTTCAAACAAGCATCCATCCATCAAAACATTCGCATTTATAATATTAGTAAGTTATACACTGCTACGCTGCATTCGTTCTCTATTTTAGTCGGCTTCAAAAAGAAGAAGTTTATTAATAACTCCTATTCTGGTGCTCCGATTTTGATGTTTTTTAAATCGAAAGGTTTTCCCATTGTTTGTGGGTCCCATTTTTTTAAATATTAATTTTTAAACTATTATAATTATAAGTTAAGTAGATTTAGAGTTTTCTGTAGTAACTTGAAAGAAACGGGCCTAGTATATTTGCGATATTTGCTTCGTACCATTGTAGTCACTTATGACAATATTAGTATGAGATTTTTGGTACACTTTACGCCCGATAGAGGCGCTGCTGCACAAATTTTAATATTGATACGATACGATGGTATTTGTCACAAACATTCGTGATAGGCTCACTATTTTATTTAAGTTGACAGATAACTCAAAATCTCTTAAACTTCTAGTCACTTTAGTTATCAATTACCGTAGCAATTTAGATGGCCGTTATTCAATTTATTATATGCAAGAAAATACGATGAAATTGGCTTCGTTATTACAAAGCGGAAGTAACGAGAGAATATTGTAGATGCTGGAGGTAACCATTCATTTGATTACTTTTATATTTTTTTAATATTACTTTTAAAGTATTTTTCTTATAACTACGTCTACATTTTTACAAAAAAAAACCTTAAACGATAAAGATTTATCAATTATTAACAATTTCCGATAGGATGTATATAATTTAAGATGATAAAGTTCTGCGGGCAATAATGTTGGGTAAGTTTAGTAATAGGTACAGTTCTGCACAAAAGTTTTTAATTAAACAAATTAACTTTAAATACACAAACGTTATATTTAAGAAGATAATTAAGTAAATAGTTGTAACTATTACAAAGGAATTGCTTAAACGTTTCTCTTAAAGTTTTTCTTAATTTACAAAAGCGTTACAAATTAAAAAGCATAAAAATGTTGCCCGCTGCTAGTAGCATTTTGTTGAGAATTATACATTAGAAAATGAACCTTAATCTAATGGAAGAAAGTTGAAATCTTTTTAATACTTGTTAAAATAAGATTGTTCAGTAAATTTTCTTAAATGATTTAAGAAATGTGATAAAAATGATTTATATTCTGGTAATTAGTGAGTTTTTCCAAACATTTAGGACCATTTTTCTTTTCGAGTTAGTTTATGGATGAATAATATTTTATTATACGAATATTATGAATGGTAATAGAAATAGAATTTCTCAATTTAATTACATATTTAATAAAGATGATACTAAGATTTACGTTAGAAAGAAATTTCGTTATCTATATTTCATGTCCTATGCTTTAGTAAAGTTTAAGAGCAACTATTCTGTTCGTGAGAGCTCTTTTTATCCTATAACTAGCTGTCGCCCGCGACTCTATCCGCACGGAAATAAAAAAAAAATGGTCGCAGCGTAATGTTATATAGCCTAAAGTCTTTCTCTACAAATGGACTATCCAACAAAATATAATTTTTCAAATCGGTGCAGTAGTTCCTGAGATTAGCGCGTTTAAACAAACTCTTCCGCTTTATAATATTATAATAGTATAGATTATAACATGATTAAAAAGGAATGCACTCTTAAATCACAATGGATAGAATGACTTGGAAAATAAAAACCTGCTGTATAACCACATAAAGGGGGATAAAAACAGAGAGATGAGAATGAACATGTTTGTATCCTAAAGGATTTTTTTTATCCCAATGGATATAAAATGTATATGGGTTTAAAATCTTTACTATAGATACTGCTCCGTAACATAACAATGTAATATATCTATACTAATATTATAAGGCGAAAGAGTTTGTTTGTTTGTTTAAACGCGCTAATCTCAGGATCTACTGGTCCGATTTGAAAAATTCGTTTTTTGTTGCATAGTCTATTTATAGAGGAATGCTTTATGCTGTATAACATTGCGCTGCGACCAATAATTTATTTTAATTCTGCGAGGACGGAGTCTCGTGCGACAGCTAGTTCAGCTATAAAGTCAGTTTATTGGTGTTCGATAAAACGGGTTAATGTCACAAAGTATAAAGACAAAGTCGCTCAGGAATTTTCCCATTAAATCGGGATTTGGATGCAACAATGAATAGATATTGCGACCCACATTACTCAAACAAGATGTCAACGTGTAATAAAATTAATTCACCTTAACAATTATGATTTTAAGAGTATAAAAGATAGAAAAGTAAAAAAAAATACAAGCATTTTTTTTCATAATAACGTAAATTTTATGATTTGCAACGTTTAAATGATGGAGTGCCTAAAAAGAGGTTGTCAGAGTTTACTGGACCGGTATCAAAATATGTAAGTCTACATTTTTAGGTTATAAAAAAAATGCCAAAATTAAATTTA
The DNA here is from genome assembly GCF_000836235.2 of Papilio xuthus. Classification (NCBI taxonomy): domain Eukaryota; kingdom Metazoa; phylum Arthropoda; class Insecta; order Lepidoptera; family Papilionidae; genus Papilio; species Papilio xuthus. The sequence goes on along the minus strand of NW_013531726.1, from coordinate 5,619,179 downwards.
CTTATTTAAAAAGTAAACGTTAATGTTGAACGTTATGGCCAGTTATGGCTTCAGAATATAAGAACCAATGAGAACAGACTTAATAATCGAGTCACAGAAATACAATGTTACAGATACAATATGTTTATAAAAACATTTCCCACGTGCGCAAACTATGCTATGTTTTTGTAAACATAGAGCGTCGGTGGCTCAGGAGTCAATCACTTGACTTGCAATCTGCAGGTCCCGGTTGGAATCCCGGCATGTACCAATGTGTTTTTCGATTTCCGATTTACATATGTACATTCATCCGACGCTCTTACGGTGAAGGAAAACATCGTGATGCAACCTGCACATATCTGAGAAGAAATTCAAAGATATGTGCGAAGTCAACCAACCCGCACTTGGCCAGCGTTGTTGACTATGGCCTAGTCATCCTTAACTTTGGGTAGGCTCCAAGCCCCTCGGTGGGGACTTTTAGTGAGCTGATGATGAATAAAACATGTGGTTAAAACTCCTGATGACATCATGATCAACCTGCCCTTGTCGTTACGGAGGGTCGACATAGTATGTACTCTTCAATACAACTCTATCGTCATATCTGACAGTCCCTTCTTACGCATTTTCTCTTTACAAAATCTTTCCACTCTTGCTTTGGACTTCCTTATTTCCTCCTCCGTATTTCCTAAAATACGAACGCAATTGATCCATGTAATATTTATATTAACAGTAAAGGTTAATAATTTACTTGTCAGTGACTTAATAATAAGCTGACAAGACTGTCATCGCTTACTCCTCGTTAACGAAGTTAATAGCTTTAAGTTATTTTTAGGTATTTAAAATTTACTTTTATTTTTAACATTTCTAAAATGATTGAATGCTCTATTCAACCTTTATGATGTTTAATTCAATCGTGTTAATTGTTAATTATTACGAAATTTTTAATACAACTATTTAAAGCTGTCGCCCGCGTGGTATTAAAAAGAAACTTAATGAGTAGCCTATGTGGTCTTCCAGATTATGTTCTACGTCTGTGTCGAATATCATCAAGATCCATCAAGTTCCGGAGATTCTAATAAACATTCATCTCAAAATTCGAATTTATAATATTAGTATGAATAAATGATAATTTAAGATTATTATGCAAAGCCGAGAATTTCCTGTACCGAATGATACTAAATCTGGAATACGGGTCATGTGTCGCCGCAGCTAAAATTACCTCTATTCATTGTAATTGTACTCAATTAGTTGATTATTGGTTTTGTTAAAACTGTACCAGAATATATCAAACGTATAACATTATTTCCGATTTACATATGTACATTTATCCGACGTTTTTACGGTGAAGAAAAACATCGTGATGCAACCTGCACATATCTGAGAAGAAATTCAAAGATATGTGTGAAGTCAACCAACCCGCATTTGGCCAGCGTGGTTGACTATGGTCTAATCACCCTTAACTTAGGGTAGGCTCCGAGCCCCTCAGTGAGGACGTATAGTAAGTCGATGATGATAATATTATAAACGCGAATTTTTAAATGGATGGATGGATTGATGTTTGTTTTCTATGTCAATCTATACCACTTTTAAGGGAAGAAAACATGCAAGCTGGTAGTCGTTATTGAGTTTTTTAAATGACATATGTATTGTCATACATAAAATATGTCAAAGGAGGTCACTAATTTCGATAGAAGCGTAATATCGAAATTGACACCACAGTCAGTAACATTAAAAAAAATCTTATCTTATTCTTACTAATGTTATAAATGCGAATATTTAGATGGATGGATGTTTGTTAAAAGGTATCTCCAGAACAGCTGCATGCATCTCGCTAAAATTTTGCATTGATTTAGAACACGTTCACAGGCATAGGTTGCTAATTAAGTTTTTTTTTTCAATCCAAGCGGACGAAGTCGCAGGCGACTGCCGGAATGGCTATAAATTACGTTACTAAAATGCTATAAAATTTATCATAGTACTACAATTATTAAAACTGCGGTCGCTAAATTAATTAGATTTAACAACACAGATTACAAAAGCTTACTAAAATGAGGATGATAAAAATGATTTATAGCGACATAATTAACGCAAAATCTCGGACAACAAAGACGCTTTTGTTCCTCACTGTACGACTTTACGTAAAAAGCGAGAATATTTTACTGGACATTAATTAGGAAAAATCGACTTTCACGGACGGACGGTTTCAATAAAGATTTCAACTTCAGATAATACTTAAAAAGAGATGAAAGAGATTGATTAACTACATTTTAGCCAATCAAACAACAGCATCATTCTTTAGTATTAATTCTAAGATAAACCACGAATATGATCCTTTTTTTTATATCGTAAGGTGGAAAACGAGCGCGCGGCCACCTGAAATCGCTGATATAGCGAAGTGACCGATGCCCATAGACATTCGCAATTGCATATGCGTTGCCCACCTTTAATCGACGGAGGAGAGAATGCACAGAAAGAAAATATTTTCCCTTTCCATGCATCCTCTCATCCGGTAAGTCCACTTCCACTTCCCATCCTTTCCTTATAAGAAAAACGGTGGAAAGGGAAAAGGGACTAAGTAAGGCCTCCGGGACGCACACTCATCAGACGAAACGCGGAATTGCTTCCACTTGACGCTTGTCTTCTGTATGGTCGTGGTATTTCACCGGGCGAGCCGGGCCGATTTGTGCGAAGATGTTAAAGCGGGCTCTACAACTGTTATCCTTATAAAACCAAATAGAAAATGTCATCAAATAACAATAGAATTATTTGAACTAATATTTGAATTACTGGAAGACTAACTGCCTCGCTCAAAATTGTTCAATGGTCAGTAAGGAACTCCCTTAGTGTGTATTCAGTAGGAGAAATCTCCACTAAAGGAATGCTTACGTAAAAGAAGATTCGAGTATCACAATGATAGCTCTCCAGTCGACAAAATTAAATAGTTTTTTCATGAAAAAAAAAATATTACACGGTCGAAAAGTTTCTCATGTCCGGATTATCTTTTTCATGCATTCACAAATCGAAAAAAATACAGTGTGCATCGAAAAAAATTCTTAAATAATTATTGTTTTTTTTCGTGTTAAAATTATGTTATGCTTTTATAATCTGTATAAATTTAATTACGCATTAGCGGTACGTCGAAGACTCTTATACTGGCTGTGATCCGTTAATTAAAAAAAATGCTAATAGCTTTTTCATTCATGATTCATTTTATATTTCCCTCCTTTGTATTCCCTCGATATGAAATATTAATCATTTGTTTTAATATAAATATAATCAAAAGAGATTTAATTTAATTAAGATAAAAAAGTATAATTTTATAACTTTATCAAACGACTAGCTTTCATCCGCGACTCCGTCTTCGCGGAATTAAAAAACTATTAGTCACAGCGTAATGTTTTATAGCCTAAAATGGACTATAAATGGACTATCCAACAAAAAAAGAATTTTTCCAATCGGACCAGTAGTTCCTGAGATTAGCGCGTGTAAACAAACAAACAAGCAAACTCTTCCGCTTTATAATATTAGTGTAGATATAATTAGTAAAGTTCAAAAGCTCTCCCGTTGTTCAAAAAAGCCATCAACAACGAAACTCTTTCTACCGTCGCTCGTATAATGCCAATAAAGATTAAATATTTATACGAAATTTGTTTTTCATAATTAACAACAACTTTGTTTTTAATTTTCAGAACAGTGAAAGTTTTAAGCTTTTAAAACCGTCGATAAAACCTCGGAAGTGGCTCACAGTCTTCATTCTTAAATGATAAAGTGGCAAATTGAGAAACAATCCAAACACAAACTTTAGCAATGCTTTATTTTAAACTTTTGTCTCATAACAATATTGACAAGGTAACCGATTATACACGGTGATTTTTAAACAGAGACGTCCATTTTATGTACATATGTAACGAAGTGTTTTAAGTGTGTTATAGTTTAATGGTTTCGCATTTAAATCCACTTACAGCTATTTTAAAGTACACCACTCTTTTTGTGTAGCCTTGTTTCGATTGTTTGTCGTACCGATGGATATTAATGGTCAAATTGCGCCATCTATCGGCTACATTTTAAAACAAATATATATTTTTAATTTAGCATAATCTAAAATTATATTATGTAATATATTTAACACTACCTTATTTTAGAACAAACATGAAAAATAGAAAAAAATAATTTGGAGAAAAAAAATATGTCGAGTGAGATTCGAACTCGATTTTCACTGATTTAGAATTCTACTTCTTACGTCTGCTTAATGGGATTAATTTTTTCTATTTAATTGGGACCAAGTGCAATATGACACTCAAGGGATGAAGAAAAATCGAAAGACTAGTCCAAATCAGTTCAGTCGATTAGGTTCTTGGTCGTCACAATGGAATTTAGATACATAGAAACCCACATACATAAAAACAAACATACGTGTAAAAAACAGTACCCGCTTTCTCAGTATACGAGATATGCAATCAAACTTTATCAAAGCTATAATGAGTTTAGTAAATACAGCATGAAATATTAAAGTTAGAAGCAAGATTTACCGATAGAACTTTGTATGGCGTAGAACAGTGGCGAAGTTAGACGGCTCTGCGGCGACTGGTAACCGTATATCAAACTGAATAATCGAACTTCACAATGAGTTTTGCCAACACTAAACCTAAATAGGCCGGAGTGTAGATAGGTCAAACAACGCAGTAATCTGATTTCATTTGGCAATGGTATATGTTCAATAAATCATTGTTATTGATTCGAATAGAATAAGTTATAAAACTGACATTATTGCGGGTGTGAATTCGAGTGGTGAATTCACGGCATAAGTAATGCCATCCACATTCGTGGGATGTTCACGTTCACGGCACTAATGTGCAGTCGCCATTAGATCAAGGTAAAGAATCAAAGAAATTTGTGTAGAAAATTGCATTTTTAAAATACTGTTTATTTTTCATCATATTTTTTATTTAATTCCTACACGAATTTACGTGAACCAATTTTCCTCCTTCGACATCTAAAAAGTACCTTAAAGAATAAGTATGTACATTTACTTTCCATTATACACGAGTGCACACCCAATAATCCACCAATTTCATACTCCGAAAACTTCTTAAACTTGCCTTTGTAAATTGAACTCT
>NW_013531726.1:5503337-5613519 GCF_000836235.2 Papilio xuthus | reverse complement strand
TAATTCACGGTTAGATTCGTTTTCCCAAGTGATAAATTGCACATCATCTTATTTGTATTCATAATGGGTCTGTCGTATTTTATAGTTATTTGTTGTTAGCTCCGAGTATGAGGGCACGTTTGCGAGACGTCTGCGAAAAGTACGAAAATTATTTTACGTATTATGTGGTACTGGAATAAGTGAAAGAGTTACAATCTTCTTTCTTGTACTATGTAGGAATTATGATTGCAAACAATGCTTGTCGTTTTAAGCTTACTTACTTACTTAAGACATTGTCGTTCTAGAACTATCTAATTTTCTAAATCTGTCTTTCGGTCTATTTGTTTCGAAATTAGACTTTTAAACTGGCAACTTCAAATTCAGCGATTAACAGAGAAAAGAAAGGAAAAAAACAATGTGTATTGGCCTGTAATCATTGGTCGGATTCTTTTTTTAAGTTCTTATTTTTTTCTTTAATTTAATTCGTATTAAATGTCTTCATTTTATGCAATTCTTTTGACCTTGAAACTATAACGTAACCTTGGAAATGTTTAGCGTTAGTATAATTATGTCGAGGGCGTAAAGTGCGCGTAATATAGACTTGAAGAACTTGTTTGTAAGCCACGGACGTTTAGTTTCCTAGCTTAGTTATGTAGTATGTTTATGTCCTAATGACTTTATGTTGTTTTACTGAACTATTTGCTCGAACAGTGGATACCTAATCACATTTGCATTAATCATACTGTTGGAATTATTTAAATTTACAATTTATACAAAAATTAATCTATGACTGTTCTATTGTTTATGATAAAAGATTGTTTATGGTCTAGGGTAAAAACGTCCGACCCCCTGAAATTTTGATCATTCTCACTTCTGACTTTGCTCTGAGCAGTGCTAGGGATCGGACATATACCTCCATAGTGATTATTATAAAAAGGATATTATATACAAGTTTATTTAAATCCTTAAACGTTGTTTTTACTTTTTACCATAACTTCCTATACATACTAATATTTTAAATTCCAAAGTTTATATTGATGGAGACTTGTTAGAAGGACTCCTGAACGAGTCGACGGGTTTCAATGACATTTGGCATGAATGTAAAACAGTCTGGAAGAACATATGAGCAACTAATGAACTTTCTTTTAATAGGCGACATCTCATCTCTAATATTTTTGCCTGAAAGTAATCTTTTAACTTTAAGATATTTTAAGTATGTTAAGGCTAATTGTATTGTCTCAAGTTAATATCTCTTTTAAACTACTAAATCTATTAGTAAACTTAATACTGTGTCCATCGTTTTCGGCTGTACATTTCACTGAACACAATAACTCTCATATGATGAAAGCAATCAGTATTCCCGAGTAATACGGATCCGGGCCCGACGGAGAATGAGGAAATTAAATCCCCCCGTACAAGGACAGGACTGAAGTAAGTTTACATAGGTTCGCTGTAGACTACAGTTGGTTCATATAAGCTGACGACAACTAATTGAAAATATAAGTGTACAGCAACCCTTAAGATTATTTAATTGGCTATTAAATTATGAAAGGCGTTGATTTTATTTACTTGAAATATTACCATTTTTTCAGATGTGTAGATGTGTGACTACAAATATATAATTCAAAAATGGAAAATAATTAGATATTCAATTGAGTCATAGTCGTTATATTTATATTAGGTAAATTAACAAAGAAATCATCTTTACGAATATAAATACATATGTGATTTGCGAAACAAACACGAAGTATTTAGAGAGTTTCTAACTGTTATAATTAATTTTAAAAGCATGAAATGTGAAATGAAATATGAATATGGGCGTAGATAATTAATTGATAGATAAAATTACGCGGTAAAGCCTAATGTTCCCTAGAGAATGAAGTTCATATATTATTTTTGGATTCCAAAATCTATACTGTATATAAATATTTTGTGTCTGTGCATCCTCTCCTCCGTTGATTAAAGGCAGGCAACGCATATGCAATTGCGTATGTCTATGGGCAACGGTCACTTCGCTATTTTAGGTGGCCGCACGCTCGTTTACCACCTTATGATATAAAAAAAAAATCTTTTAAACATCAGCACTGCCATTAAGCTTTATTTACTTAAAATCTTTTTTTTTAATAAAGTGTGAATTGCAACAATTTACTTAGAAGTACATAAGAAATGTTTTAACAACAATAATCAGAAAAGTAAAGAAATGAAAAAGTTTCATCCTTTACCGTCAGTAAGTCTTTACACAAAAGACTTCAAGGCAAAGTAAATCCATTGCTATACTTTTTACAATAAAAACTTCTTGTCGACTACAATATTATGTTGAATTTTATCTTTAGAACGTATAAGTCTATTAAAAATTAATAAATTACTGAGAGAAATTGAGAGAATTGTATCAAATATCTGTCATGAAACAACGCGATATGAAATCGGAAACATATTGGAAAATAACTTGTTAAAAATACTATAATATTTTATCAACTCAAATCAAAATAACAACAGGAAATTTCCAAAGCATTCTCCAAAAATACATAAATATTGCGTCTTCGTAATGTCAATAATGACATATGTCGAAACTAGCCTTTGCCCACGAAATAAAAAAAAACTCAATTAGTAGTCTATGTGTTCTCGATTATATTTGCCATATAAAAAATAGACTAGAGGACCACTTATTAAATTTTATATTTAATTCTGCACAGACGAAGTCGCGGGCAAAAGCTGATTTTATTTAATAATTACAATGCTTCTATTAACCTATGTTTATAATCTTATCACTCTCACAATTCTATTAACTATTATATCAATATGTACACGTGCATAAAGGTACGCATTCATCGACCCGCGCCGCATGCACTGGACGGACTGATTAAACGGATTTGCTTTCTCTTAATGCGATGCGGACAGCGCTGATGGTAAGCAACGCTATGTAAAATCAAAGCAAACTAAACCCGGTGCGTACTGCGCGAGCCAATGGACACGTACCTTAAAAGAGCAGCGATGTGTCAATCACTCCGGGATAATCATTCAATTGAATGAATTAGAACGACCTTGCTGAGCGTTATTTCTGTTCTATTCAACTATAGTTCGATACTCAAGGATAGTTGTGGTTACAAAAAATACTGCAACCAATGAACTTCCTAATTCAAGTCGAAGTATTTTTAGATATTGCCAGATTAGCATCTCCCACATAATTTATTTAAACGCTTAAACAGTTTCTAAATGCATTTTTTTCATTTTAAAACTCTACTAACTTAAGCATTAATGATAGTTAATCATTCATGAGTGTCAATGTCGTACTTATATTAGTAAATATATCGTAATTCTTACTAATTTTACTAATAAAACTAATGCGAAAGTTTACATGGATGTTTGTTTTAAGGTATCTCCGGAACGGCTCAACGGAATGTGATAAAATTTGGCACACATGTAGAACAGTATTCATTCCGCGCGTCCGGAGTCGCGGCCTATAGCTAGTATTTAAATACATTAAATATTTAATACAAACATAAGTATCTACGTGTATTTGATATTATTAGACATACATCAAATAAATTTTACGTCTAAAGTATTTTTTTATATCATAAGGTGGCAAACGAGCGAGCGGCCACCTGAAGTCGCTGAAATAGCGCAGTGACCGTTGCCCATAGAAATACGCAATTGCATATGCGTTGCCTACCTTTGATCGACGGAGGAGAGGATGCACAGAGAGGAAATATTTTCCCTTTCCATGCATCCTCTCATCCGGAAAGTCCGCTTTCACTTCCCATCCTTTCCTTATAAGAAATAGGGTGGGAATGGAAAGAGGACTAAATTAGGCCTCCGGGATGCACACTCATCAGACGAAACGCGGAATAGCTTACACTTGACGCCTGTCTTCTGTGTGGTCGCGGTATTTCACCGGGCGAGCCGGGACAATACGTGCGAAGATGTTAAAGCGGGTTATACCACTGTTAGTATACATTTTAATATTTAATTCGAATAAATATATTTGTACAACCTTAAAGTAATGGAACCGAGGATAACAGAAAGAATAAAATAATAATTCGAAGCACTAAAACGAATTGTGTATTAAAAAATTCATAGCGTTGTCTCGTTCCATTGAAATGAACTGCTTAAACAACGCTCCGCGAATTAAAAAGTAAAAAAAATCCATTCAACGTTTCTACTCATATTTATATAATCTGTCCTGACTGGAAATGAATCCTCTTATCTTTTATATAATAACTAGCTTTCGCCCGCAACGCTGTTCGCGCGGAATAAAAAAATAAACATAATTAGTAGCCTAAATTCTTCAAGATTATGTTCTATATGTATACCATATTTCATCGAGATCCGTTCAGCCGCTCTGGAGATACCTTCAAACAAACATCCATCCATCTAAACATTCGCATTTATAATATAGTTAACAATTGCTAAGACGAAAAATGACATTGATAATAGTTACAAATATTTCTTCTTAATTAAACGTATAAAATGGTAAACAATCTGATTATTCCAAATGTTGATTCTTTTCCTATTCTATTGACGCGGTAACAAACAATATTTCTCAGAATTTCTACTTAAAACACTTGTAAAAAAGGTGCTAAAAGAATAATAGCTACTCTGGAAACAAAGAAAACAACTATGTAATAAACGAAGGTGAAGTTAGTTATCATCATGGTAGCCATTTGTAGACACACTAAAATTCCTACTCAATATGTAGATTTTATTTTTCAAAAACGACAGATACAAAAGGCTAGTTTAAAATGGACATGTATCTTGCTAATATTATAATTGCGATTTTTTAGACGAATGTATGGATGGATGTTTGTTTATTTGAAGGTATCTCGGGAACCGCTCAATGGAAATTGGTAATATTTGGTATAGATGTAACAACATTGTGTGGAAGAGCATATACTTATTACATTTTTTTTATTCCGCGCGGACGGAGTCAAGTCCACAACTAGTAAGAATATATTTCTATTCTATTGGTATGGATTAAACGTATTCTTATTCCTGTTTTCTTTAAAGAAAATGAGAGGGATAGCAATATTTTTACTCGAATTTAGGCAGTGAAAACTCACCTTAAATTGGTATTAAATAAACAAAAAGCTGTTATTGGAAGACGAATGTAAATAACTCGAACCTTAATTGACGCTAGAGTTATTTAAAATGTCCGTAAAATGGTCGGGTTACAGCGAATTTGAGTTTACATTTTAATTTACTTTAATTAATTAACAACGAATAAAAAGCTCATTTACGTAAGACCATTTATTTTTCAAGTAAAACTTGGGTTATTCATAGAAATTTAAATCTGTAATTTACATTAATGAATTCGCTAGAAAAGTGATTTAAGGTTATTTTAATCGATGACACTAATTTTCAATAGTTGTTATAAACCGTTAAATTCTATCATATAGTGTAGAAAAAAATGTGTTGTTTTGTCTTAGGAAATTAGAAGGATGAATATTGTTCTTATATGGATGATAAATTGTAATTTCTGTTCACAAAATCCCTGTATAAAACATATCGCCATCACTGTCATTATCTAAAAAAATAATTGCTGTTCGTTAGTGCCGCTACTTGAGAACGGCTGAACGGATATTTACGGCCTTATCTTGGTCTTGAAATGTTCGTGAAGGTCTAGGGAAGGTTTAAAAGGTGAGAAAGAATCAAATTGTTGCCGGGAAAACTCTTTAGGAACCTATTGTAATCCCGCGCGGACGGAGTCGCGGACGACAGCTAGTCTTTGATAAAAACAGATATAACAATATGTTTTTAATAAGGGATTTTGGTTTCAGGAATCCTATGAAATACACTGCATAAATGACAATACAGTTAACTTTTTAATTAATATTATGCAGTTGGTTTAAAAAGCCAACAATATTTTATTTCCCCCACTTTTTAATATTCATCACGCATAGAATCTAAAGTATTCTATATCGCCCGCCCGCCCGGTCTCAACTCTGGCCTCTGGTCTGTACAAAATTAATTTCACCAAGATTAAAATGTGCTGAGCATTTAATTTACCCTCAAGCTCGCTTTATAAAATTTTCAAGAGCGCCACAAGCGATGTTGGTTTCATCTTTCACCTTCAGCAAATGTTTCTCTAAGAAATTACAAATTTAAAAAGAAAAATGTATATTTTAAATTAGCTGAACTCAACTTTATTTAATCTAAAAGGTAAATCTATAATTATTTTAAATAATATCTTGTAATTCAATTAATTACAATATTGAATAAAATATTAAAATATCTAATTTTAACTATATAAATCTTTGGATGGATGGATGTTTGTTTGAAAGTATTTCCAAAACGGCTGCATGGATCTTGCTGAAATTTTGCATAGATGTAGAATAAAGTCTGGAAGAACACATAGGCTAATAGTTATGTTTTTTTGTGCCACATGGACGGAGTCGCGGGCGTGCTAGTATTGTTATAAATCTAATTGACCGTAAGTTATCTTTAAAAACGTATTGTTATTTACGATACGTAACTTTACAATAATTCATTTTAAATGTTGATCCATGTTAACACGAGGTTTTAAGTGCTGGTTTTGAGCACGTCCTAAATATTACATGCAATTTTTAAGGAGTTAATTAATCATAAGTCGTGCATGCGTGGGCGTGGAGCAGGTGTTGGCTAAACTGACCTCTATAATTGAGGAAATGCGAAGTTAAACCATTGCAGCGTTGCATGTTATTCTCATCGTTAATTAGAGATAGGCAGTAAACTTATTATGAAAAAATGTGTTATATTTTTTTATTTTAACATTTTTTCAAATTTAGAAGGAAGAAAGAACATAAAACATTCTAAGTTTGAAAATTTTAAAATTAAAAGTAAAAAAAGGTATAAAAAGTTCTGTTTGTATCAACAACACGATGTAAAAGTAAACTTACATTTTTTTCTATTTCTTTTGTGCCAATAATTGATTTGGCTAGATTTATAAATATTATTTTAGCAAATATTTAATATAACATTGAATAATAGGTGATGTAAAATACCAGAAAGATGATTCTTTGTTTGCTATTAATTGCTTTGCTATTGTGAGGGTTTCAATTACGTTTCGCTATCGTTTAAAGACAATGAACGAGATATTTAATATATTTTTTTTAATTAAATAGTATATCATAAAATAAAATTAAACTTTAGCAAAGTTTTAACTAGACCTCAAACATATATGAAATCTTCTTAATTCATGTATTATGTAAAAAATTATTATAAAAAAAATTATAAGACGACTTATTCGTCACGATTCAAAGAACCTCAAACTCGATAAGGTTGTCTAATTTCGGAGTTCCTATGACCATCTTCCAGCTCCATCATCAGATCAGCAACATATAATATGGCACTGCCTCATAATTTACAAATGTATGCAATCAGCTCAATCAATATCCAGGCAGTGGATTAAATGTAATTCGCAAGACTTGATGACAAATATCGATACATTTACGAAACTAAATTAAAGCATGTATATAAAATACTTACCATGATTCGCTATATATATAGAATTCCATATAATCGCAGCATTCGGGTTCACTTTATCATCACAAAAACCTTTAAGTAATCGTATTTATCACTTCAACACTCTGACACTGTAATTTCAACAAAAAATAAGTTTCTTAAAGGTGCTTATAATTTTCCTAAACAAAGGAAGGAAATATTTTTACATAGAAAAGTGTCGTCTCGTTAGCATTGCTTTGGTAAATGAATTTAATTAAAAACGATAAGATTGACCGATGGTTTCTGAGACTAAAATATCTGTGTAAAACATATCGTCATCTCTTTTATTACCTTTAAAAAAACAGAGATAACAATAAGTTTAAATATTAAGGGCGCTGGTGATGTTTACTTAGGGTGAAATTCTACTGCAGAATGACTTGACTTAAAAAATATTAGTGTCTGTTTTTTAAACATTTTACCATTTTATGTAAATTTAACAGTGAGACTCCACTGTCAGATATCTTGAATGCGAAGCATGAAAAATGTTTTTGTTTGTTATCATGTCTTTACAATCATGACTATTAAAATTAACATTTGATTTATCTTTTATGTAGTGACTAGCTTTCGCCCGCGACTCCGTCCGATCGGAGTTAAAAAAATAATAGGGGCTGAGTTCTTCCACACTATATTCTATATGTATGCCAAATTTCATCGAGATCAGTTCAGCCGTTCTGGAGATAACTTAAAACAAACATACATCCATCTATCTATCCATCCGACCATTCGCATTTATAATATTAGTAAGATAATGCAATACGGTATTCTTAAGCACAACTAATTTATGTATTTAAACTGCAATTTTTCATTTATTTATCAACCTAAACTCCACAGCGAACATCAAAAATGCGACGAACAATGACTGACGCAATGAAAGGACCTTTGATGTGGTGCGTACCTTTTATGTCATGGAGTCCTGGTATTAAGGAAAGAAATGAGACGCTTTCCTCAACGAATAGTTAGTAAAAGTATAGTCAAACTCGAATATCTGGTCTGGTAAGAGAGGCGGTACTATCGCGGTTAGGTAAATAAAAACTAACTTTTTTTGTCAGATAAATTTATCTTTCTAAAATAATATTTATTATGTCTTACACACCATCGCGAATCTCTTAGGTGATCAATAAAAGCATGCACTATCTTTATCGATCACGCATACACGATTGTAACCGTGGATGTCTACTGTTATAACCTGAACGAAATGACAATATTATCTCCGTTTTTTATTTTCAATTGTGAGGGATGACCATGTTTTCATATGAGTGTTTCGTCAGTGACGGCCTTCGGTTATATAAGTTGAGTTTAAACATTAAATTGAGATAAGGGGTCGAGTGAAGAGTAAGCGTGACTTCGAATAATCTTTTCTTAGTGGCAGAAAGAAATATACTTATAAGATCTCTATGGCATCTTAACTAATAAGCGAGTGTAAAAAATTAATAAAGAAGAAAAGCGCAAGACTTATTTAAAGAAGTCTGCAAAAAACTAAGATTTTATTAATTCCGCGCAGACGAAGTCGTGAGCAAAAGCTAGTAATAACGTAAATTTAAGCCTGGAAGTACTCTATTGTTATAAGAACGATTTTACGCAAGTATTCTATAAGTGATTACTTAAACAGTCCTTAGTAAATATCAGTATGTCTTATGTTAGCATAAATTTCTTAAAATTATAAATTACGAGGACATAGTAATAAACTATTATGCAGTCGTATTGTCTGTTAGTTTTCATCAAAGCTTTAGTATACAGCGTATCTCTCGAGGCCCTTAAGGCCCTCCTTGAGTAACAATACCGCTACAGTGACGTCACAATATATAGAGCCCGCCTTTGTAACACTTCGGGCATGAATCCTTTGTTCAGGACGACACAACTCTAATCAACTGTAAAATATTTAAATTGTACTCTATAGAAAACAACGATTAAAGGAGTTTAATAAATATTATTAAAGAGCGTCGGCGGCTCAGGGGTCGAGCACTTGACTTGCAATCTGCAGGGCCTGGGTTCGAACCCCGCCATGTACCAATGTGTTTTTCGATTTCCGATTTACATATGTACATTTATCCGACGTTCTAACGGTGAAGGAAAACATCGTGATGCAACCTGCACATATCTGAGAATAAATTCAAAGATATGTGTGAAGTCAACCAACCCGCACTTGGCCAGCGTGGTTGACTATGGCCTAATCACTCTTAACTTAGGGTAGGCTCCGAGCTCCTCGGTGGGGACGTATAGCGAGCTGATGATGATGATGAATAAATATTATAATTTGGAATTAAATGGAAATATATTTTAAATAGCCACCCGCGTGTCAATCCGTGCGTAATTTAAAAAAAAAAAACAATAATTACTAGCATATACGTTCTTCCAGACTGTTCTACATCTATGCCAAATTTCATAGAGGTCCGTTGAACCGTTATGGAAATACCTTTAAACATTCATTCATTCAAACATTCGCATTTATTAAGTAAGATTAATTAAAACATCGATTAAAATATTATAGAAGGATGTAAATTAATAGTAGTCAGCCAAAGCATACTTAGCGGAACGAAAGATACTTTGAAGATTTCCGTATCACAATTTTAATACCTCTAAGTACTAGGAGAACATATAAAGAAGTTTAATTAGTAAAAATATTAAAGGTGAAAAGGGACTCGCTTTAGTATAAATTTTTCAAATAATTCCCGAGCTCGACAGTGTCGTCGTACCGCTAAACTCTCTTCAGAAAATAAAAGCAGACATTGATGTATTATATTACCTTGCAAGTTGTAAGGTTTCTGCTAAAGCGATTTCCTTCTTTATTTCCAACGGCCTTTACGTTGTAAAAGTACAGCTAACAACGAAGGTAATTTTCAACGCAAACAATAAACTTTAATGAGATTTCACGAAGTTTTTTCCGCGCCTCCATTGAAGCATTTTTATAGAGCTTTTGCTTGCGACTGCGTCCGTGAGTAAATACAAATAATGTAATAATAAATATAGCCAATTTTAATAAGTTATAGCTTTCTAATGATAAAATAATATTTGCAATCGGTCTGGTGGTTTTTGAGTAGAAAAATAAAATGTCCACTTTATAACATTTATCATCAGTTCACTATAAGTCCCCACTGAGAGGCTCGGAGCCTACCCTAAGTTATGGGTGACTAGGCCATAGTCAACCGCGGTCAAGTGCGGGTTGGTTGACTTCACACATATCTTTGAATTACTTCTCAGATATGTGCAGGTTGCATCACGATGTTTCCCTTACCGTAAGAACGTCGGATAAATGTACATATGTAAATCCTGCTCTACTCTACATAAAAGCAATTTGCAAGGGTCCCTAATTCTCCAATTTAAATCTTACTAATGCAAATGTTTAGGTGGATGAATGGATATTTAGGTGGAAGATATCATCGGAATAGCACAACGGATATTGATGAAATTTGGCACAGATGTAGACCATAGTCTTTAAGAAAATATAGGCTACTAATTAAGTTTTTAAATTTCACGCGGTCGGACTCGCGGGTGACAGCTTGTCGTAAATAAATACGCAGAACTACGAAACACTCATTGTTATACAATTTTTTCTTATCATATAGCCCATAATCAATTATATCATAAAATGCCAGAATGAACCTAATGACTTCATTTCTGCCGTTGACAGCGAAATTAAGGCCAAGTTATTGCGATCATAAAGACGTCGTAGGTTAAGGTAAGGGTCATCGTGTCTTATAGAGGTATTAACAGAGATTATCGTAGCTATCATACTTCAGATAAAATTGGTAGGTAATAGGTTCTCTATTGAAGTTGAAAATAATAAATATTTATACCGTCCTTTTCACATTTTGAAAATTCGCATAGACTAATTATTAAGGCTCTCATGTCGATATTAAATCAAGGCTATAAATTGTAACTCAACGTTTTAGAGACGCGTGACATTCTACACTTTTCGTTACACGATAGAGAGGAAAGATATAACTTAAGCGGTGAAAGAGAGAGACGTATACATTACAAAGTATCAGAAAAAGCTGTTGTGTCATAAATTCTGTAAGGATATTGTCAAATTTGAGATTCAATACGTTCCTTCAAAAGATAATTACATATAACCATGTGGGATAAAACTGTAATGAAAACGTATGTTTTTCTTTATTGTTCTTTCAAGGACACAATCATGTATAATAAATTATCCCAACGTGCGACGTAACTTTATTACAGTTTTTATACATAATAATTCTTACGTCCCAACGCATTTCCGAGGTTGGTAGTAAGGTCACACGATCTTGTTCGTGTTACTGTTTCCATTGTTGAAACATTGCATAAAATTTGTTCATCTCTTTCATTCACTTTGAAAAGGCAGGGACAACACGAAATGTAAATACATCGAGGCAGCGGAATTCTACGGTGATATTAAACATTGTTGTATCACGTTGTAAGGTTTCAATTAATTTAACTTGGTTATAAGTTATTAACATTGTTGTGATACTTGCCTAAGTGTAGATGCCTCCTGGTATTTAAGTTAAGCCTGTTAGATCTAACAAAGCATTTTTATTATTATAAAAAGATTGTTTTATTTAAAAACTAGCTATCGCTTGTGTCTCCGTCCGCGTAATATTCTGGAGATTCCTTCTAAAAACATCTATCCATTCATCCAAAAATTTGCATTTATAATATTATTAAGAAGTAAGATTTACTTTCAACTTTCACAATTATAATATTATCTGTGTATTTTTACTCAACTTTATTTCCTTCGTGGTATTTCCATAAGTATAAATAGATTTTAAAGGAGGTGGATTCAGATATGACGGCTGATAGAGATGTATGGAGGAGTGACTGTGCCGACCCTCCGTAGGGATAAGAGCAAGTTGATGATAGATTTTGAAGTAAAAAATATTGTTAAAAATTATACGTTTACGAACAAAATAGGAGAATATTTTACATCAAAGTAGTTGTTATCAAAATCTATTAAATATAAGTAAAATATGGAACAAGTCCAAAATAAGAAGTCGTTTCTTGTCCCACATCTCTTTATTATGTAATTTCATGAGTCAGTACTCAGGGTATAACTGTGGCCCAGATTTGAGATGTTATTATACTTGTAGACAATTTGGAGGACATTGAGTTGCTTTGAAATTTCTTTAATGGAAAATATTTTATGAGAACGAGAATTATTGTTAGTAGGAATCCGTACGACGCCGACTATTATTTATTAAAAAAATCCGTTAACGACAATTTCAATTGTGGTCGTAATTATTTTAAGCTCAACCAATACTTTAAAAAATAGGATAGGTTGCTTGACTTCACACATATCTTTGAATGTCTCCGCAGATATGTGTAGGTTGCATCACGATGTTTTCCGTCATCTTAAGAACATCGCATAAATGTACATATGTAAACCGAAAATCGTAAAACACATCAGTACATGACGCGATTCGAACCCAGGACCTGCAGATTACAAGTCAAGTGCTAAACTCCTAAGCAACGGACTCTTAAATAAAAAATGAAGTTAAAAGAAAATTATTGGAGTTGTAAATCGATAGATTAAGTTTCAAATTGATTTCCTGCATCGAACGTCTCTAAAAAATAAAAGTTACAAGTGATTTTCAAGTTGCAACAGTTTTCCAATGAAATGGTTAACGTAAAAATGTCAGACCGTGCGATGGTTCCCTAATCATTCGGAAAATGAAACAAGGGAATTCCTGGAAAATGCCTTGTTCATAATTAAAGCCTTGTCGTTAGCAGATAGTTATTAATTTAAAAACTTAATAGACCTTCTATCGGCATTTAATATTCAATATCATCAATTTTGTATTGTTAATATCGTAAAGTAAACAAAGATATATTTTTGGTTTATTATTTTAGACAAAAAAAATTAAATAAAAAAAATACAAAAAACATATTTTTTTCTTTTTTAAACTTAACACTCAAAAGTATTTCCTGCCAGTCAAACAATATTAAATATTATATTTTGAAAATTAGCAATTTATTATAATTTTATTTAATCGTCAATGATACGTAATTTAAAACTTCGCGAATCTGCTTCTTGAATCGATTCAAATACTACGCCTAAAAAAACTTTCACTGTTTCTTTTCTATTACGACAGACCTCTAAAACAGGTATTTGCATTGTAGATGCCGCGCGTGTTTTGGGTCAAGCGTAAATATTGAATTACTATAATTTTTCGATAGAATCAACAATAGTAAAAATATAGGCATTTCAAACAAATGAAAAAAAAAATAACTGGATCAAATTTTTTGTATATTCAACTTTATTTTTTATTAGTCAAAATCTTACTAATATAAATGGGAATGTTTGAATGTATGGATGGATGTTTATTTAAAGGTATCTTCAAAACGACCGCATGGATCTCAATTAAATTTAGTAAAGATGTACAACGTAGCCTGGAGGAATACATAGACTAACAATTAAGTTTTTTTATTGAATTGCGAGGATGGTGTCGGGGGCGACAGTTATTCTTTAATATAAAATGATGTATGATGTACTAAATTCGATGAACAAAGACGCATAACTCATACTATAACAAACACATTCTGAATTCGTGTCACGTTAGAAGTAAAAGTGGTAACGTTCGAGAATCCTTAGTAGCGTCAATCACTCCCACCGCTTCGACGCACCGAGCATGGGCTACGAGTGTCAACATTATGCAACGTGACCTCGACTGATGTCTAGCGAGTTTGTGTCCTATACCACACATAATAGCATTTATTTTTCTTTGCAATTGGCACGAAGGCCGGTGTTAATAACATTACGACAGTCTGCATGGGACTTTTAAAGCCTTCTGATATTTAGCAAGCTTGAGAATTTTCCATTTACTATGAGAATCTCGAAAAAAAAATTGAATAAACAAAACACGATCTACTATAACAATATCAAAAATACTTATTTCGTACACAGTAATTGCGTAGTTGATAACGAAACCCTAATTTTCAAAATGCCTGTCTGTCCGCAAGGACGCATTCTAACAGGATTTTGACGGGAAAGTAACTGATGGCTGGAGGCATAACATAGGCAACATTTTGTTTTTTCTGACAAAGTCGGGTGACCATTACATAAGCGTATCATAGTCACAACCAAAACAAATTTAACGTAAAGCGTTAGTAATGATAGATCTGCGGTCTACCAATTTGTGTTTTTCCAAGAATACGTTCGATTCAAAGCATGTTGTTACTTATTTTGACGTAATAAAGTTATCAATGTACTTGATGTGGTTAGAAAAAATACCTACACAAATAACGTGTTAGGATTATGACTCATTTGTAAGTGGCTTTATGAATCATTTTTTAATGCACGTCCTTCATTGGATGAATCATTAATGATATTAGTACTATGTTAGTAATCATTGATTGTTACTGTAACCCAATTTAGTAACTTTAAGTAACTTTAGTCGTGTTTAAATATTTGATAACTCTTGTAGTAACTACTTACTTCTTACTAATATTATAAATGTGAACGTTTAGATGGATGGATGTTTGAAGGTGGCAGAACGGCTGCATGGATCAGAAATTTTGCACAGATATAGAACATAGTTTGGAAGAACACATACTTATTTAGTTTGTTTTTAATTCCGCGCAGATGGAGTCGCGGGCGACAGCTAGTTTATTTAATGTTCTAAACCGAATCAAAAAATTATATTCTTTCATAGACTAGAGATTTTTCGAACCAATAAACCGTTTCATACCAAACAAGGGGAATGAGTGTTTTTTTTATTATTTTTTTAAATTCTAACGTAGCATTGGTAACAGACATTTTAAAAAGTGTTCAATATACTTTTTTTTAAAGGGAACAAATGGTGCTACTGTTAAATGACACGCAAAATTAAGAATTTCTATGGGTAACGACCACTACAGGCCGTATACATAGGTTAAGAAAAAAATCTACGTAAGAAAAACCGTTTTACCGAAAACAGCTTTTTAACGTCCTTTATAAATAACTAGTAACACATAAAATAGCTTATGAGGCACTTCCCAACCCTTCTCATAAACCAGCATCATCCGCATGAAATATGTTTTCCTAACATGTTTTCTTTACCTTTATCAAGTGTAACAATGTTTCTACTACTACGCATTTCGTGTACACAATTTCATTCGATTACGAATTTTAATTGTATTGCGTTAAAGTTCATATTGGAAAACTGGTTTACGTTCTTTTGAGAACGCAATTGTGACTCTTTTGTGCCAGCTATGTTAGTACTTACTGCACAATGCATTAATGCGTATTACTTTTATTTTACGTCTATAAAACACATGTACAAATATATTGATGTCTCACGAATTTATAAGTAGTATGAGTGAGATAACTATATGTTTTTATACATGTCTTTTGTATGTGAAAACGTTCATGCAACTACGCGGAATTGTATGCGTAATTGCGAGGAATGTTAACGTACTAATTTGAGTACTCTCGTTAGGTCTTGTGTTCACACACAAAGGTATTCTTATGGGTTATACTACAAACGTAATATTCCTATCTTCAAGAACTATATGACCTTGTTATCATCATCACCAGCTATATGACCCCACTGAGAGGCTCGGACTCCGAAGTTAGGAGTGATTTGGCCATAGACAACTATTCTGGGCAAGTGCGTTGCTTGACTTTACACATATATCTTTGAATTATGTCGCACTTATATGCAGTTTAAATCACGACGACATATTTTGATAATATTATAAATCCTAATCTAGCTTCTGATTTGTCCTATTTAATTTGTGAAACAATGGAAGATCGATTAAGTTATTATTTCTTTTTATGACATAAGCCATTAATGGAAGCATTATTTTCTATACGTTTTATAAGATTGCGCTGTAAAAAATGTCGGTCGTTAAAGAGGTCGCATTTGGCCCGCAAAGATGGCCAACAGAATTCTATTCTAGATATACTGCATCAAGTATATGTCACTGATGTTAAATAAAAACTACTCGGAAATATATTGAAAAAAGGAGAGATAATTTAACTTAAATGTCTATCTTTTTTATAGTAGAAGGTGGCAAACGAGCAACGAATCGCTTAAGATTATTTGATCCGACTCCAATGGACATCCGCAACGCCAGAGGAACCGCAGATGCGTTGGCCTTTAAGGAAGCTTCTTGAAATGTTAATTTTGTTTATATAAACGTTCTTTTCTCTGATGAATTTCATACACAAATATACAGCGAAACAAGGATTTCTGCCCACTGGCCTGATGTGAGAGTCACGATTCAGTTAGTTCTGTCAGAAAATGTGCAAAACATATAATAGTTGGTACAGAAATGGCATATAAGAAGAAAAAAAAATGGCTGCATAATTGTAATCTATTAGACGAAAAAAAACATGTAGTAGCCGATCCATTCATCTCTATGTTTTATTAAATATTCCCTTAATTCCCAGTCCGTGCTAAACTGGGAACACTATCGCCGATGGCATACTCGGGACTTGATTAATTGCCCGCTATTAGGCAAAGCTATCGGTGATTTGTGTCGTGGATTTAGTCTAGATTGTATGGCTTAGTTTAACCTAAATTATGTGAGATCATAATTAAGTGGAAGTGACAGATACTGCGACATTTTGTTATACGCGAAAAAACGCTATTAAAAACATAATTAAATATTTTTCTCGTAATTGTTGCATATGAAATTTAAAGTTGTAGAAGCCAGTTACACCAAACTATTGCACGAAAGGGCAGGCTAATTTTAGTCCCCTTTATTTCACACTCTTTTATAAATGTAAATGGAAAAGAATGGAGGGAAACTGTAAGATGGAGAAATACGCTTTATCTGTGCCTCCATAATCCGTTCATTAAATGTCTACAATTGCGGATGTAAACGACAGAGATCGCTTCGCCATTTCGTCGAATGCAGGTGTCCGCTTGCTTGTTTACCACCTTATTAAGTAAAAATGAAGGAATTAGTATATTTACAACAGATAACGTTATAACTTGCCATAGCTACCCTTTTGGCTAAACAAACGAAATACCGATTAGTTTTTGATATAGAGTTGTCTCGCTACACAATATCGATATCGACAATATGAAATTTACAATCGACTATCGATAGTTCGCACAACACTAACGATGAGCATGTCAGTCGGAACTACTCACAGAATTGGAACGGGACTAATCTCGAGCGCTGGAGGCTTCGGTGATTGCATTGGTTCAGTTTGTATAAACAGCAAGGAATTGCAATGCTACAGACCATCCTGTGCCAGACGACAATATTCGTAATCAAAATTTACAATGTCACATAGATAGTTTTTAAATAAGAGCTATGTATAAGGTATAAATATTTATATTAATTTGTAACACTATAGTTTAGACACCAGACCCCAGCTCATAGAAGAAAACAATAAAGGTTTTTTTGTTTTTAATATTTCGAATTTTATAGACGCTATCTAACCAAATGGAATTTAATAATTTGCGACTATCATATTGGTAAAAGAGAGATTTAATTTCTATAACACGTAATAAAATAGTGAATTTTAGGACCGAAATGGAATCGAAGACCTTGGAAAGGCGTCAAGAAATGTTTTTAGAAAAGCGATAGATTTTATGACATTACAAAGTGCCTATATTCAATTACATGTCAAATGATATTGTCTTCCATAAAGAAAAGACGATCAAAAGAAAGATCTAATTAGCAATTCAAATACACAACTTTTTTAAAATGAAAGCTTAGCATTAAAGTGCTAAATTTTTATAGATCGTCAGAGACCTATTTAAGATTGCATCTCGGGTCTAGGTCATTCAGTTTCACACTTGATGTTCTACATCCGCCCTGAGGGTGCGGTGTCCGAATGGCCAATGTATTTATACGCCATTCGAGACATTAAGCGGCCGTAATTCGATACGACAACTGCTGTTTCGCTTGCGTATGTCAGAAAAGCGATTGGATATTATTTATAGGGTAATTTGGCCGCATATTATATACATATATCTTGTATATAGGTGAACTGTACTACGCAATATAGAATTCGGTTTTTTTATAGTTAAAGATGGCAAACCATATATTAGGCACCATATAATAGTAAAGTGACCGCTGCCCGTAGATATAAAGGCAAAGGAGAGGAGGCTACAGAAAAAGAATATTACCCTTCCTATACATCTTCTCCCCGACATGTGCATTTGGCACATACCCACCATTCCTTTTAGTTTTTTTTTTTTTAAATATTGCTATTAAATGTTTGGAAATATGCATAGTTAGTAAACGTCAACAGCTCTTGAATGTCTAAAGGACATGAATCCCTCTCGATTTTCCTTCGAGCTCAATTTACTAAACGACCATGGTCTTTAATCAGATTGACCGCAAAATCAATCCTCTAGGTTACACATTGGTACGAACTTGTACATTTAACTTGGGATTAAAAAGGGATTCAATCTTAATAACTTACTAAAGGACATAGTCCGTGACATTTGCAGTAAATGGCTGTTATAATTATAAACGAATTATATGTCATTAGAATTGTTTCTAAGTATTAAACGCAGAGCAAATTGTTTACAATGAGTTATTTTATATTGAAATTTACTTATTAAAATTGTTAATAAAACGGCAACAGTATAGTAATTACATATTAATGACGTAACTATGTTACCTACACGTTCTTAATTAAATGTTAATGATATTTTAATCAGCGTTTAGTGATAATCAACAAATTAACGGTGGCGACGGCCCCTTTTAATAATATTTTGTCTATGTATAGAAATGCCCATTGCTGGGCTAACCAAAGAACCGATACAAAGATTCACTCCCAGGCTTGTGTAACAATCGCCAGCAAACTTAGTACATTTTATAAGAAAATATATTATTATACTATAATGTTGCAATATTTTCTTAAAGTTCTTCTCTAGCTCAATATCTTAAAAATAGATAAAACCTCAGATTATTTATAAGGAAAATATTAATAGTTTACAATAAGAAATATACGTCGTAAATAGTATCGTAGAATAAATTAAAACAATGCCCCTGATGTCAATTTATATTTTAATATATTTAGGCATTTATATCTGATACTATTTTTGTAAAGCGTATAAAGAATTGCATAGCATCTCACCTTTAACCTTCTACGCTGTTAAAACAAAATAAAGCAAGGGCTATGAAAGCAGCGATTATCGAACGAAAATGCACCAGCCGCCCGTGAACTTGACGTCATCCGTTGCTATAGCAATGCTCCCGGGGCGAAACACCCTTGACCAACTTCACTTTAAAGAAAAATAAAAAGAAAAAAATTCTGCACTATTTAAAAAAAGAAATAAAATTACAGGCACCTTTTAAAACAACAAACGATCGGGGGATTCGAAATTTAAAATGTTTAAACGGAGCGTTTCTCGTTTACGCTGGTTCGCGACGGTGGCACTGGGCCCACTACGCGAGTCGCTCTCGCTCGGCACATGTACGGCCCGGGGAGCGGCCGCGATCACACTGGACAGTATTTTCACAATTGCTTATTACTTAACATTGTCTACCCATCAGTAGTATCTGCTTACGTAGTTAATACAATTATTAACTTACATTTGTTTAATTTAATTGGTAAAAGTTACAGGGGTCATTTGTATATTGATTCAAAGATTAATATCGAGCCATAATTAAGTGTTTCGATGTATACATAATTACTTTTCTGCGTCTGAACTTAGCTCAATTTAGTAATTACTTCTGTAGTAAATACTTGATGATTGCAACTCAGAAAGTTAATGAGCAATAGAACATTTTTGAAGAAAAGTTATATCTAGACTCTCGTCTCTAGTGCGTCTAGGTCGCACAGGGGGAGCATGCTTGTATTTATTATTTTATTACGAAAAATCTTAGCTACTCATATCTGCAAAATAAAATATAAAGGTTTTATTCTCCGTAAAATATTGTATTTGTTGCAGGAAAATGTGCTTAGCTGTAGACGCGTTCTAATAATGTGCGAGAGAGACAGCAAACAGTCGGTTGTGCATTCGTTTTTCTCAGCGTTATGTAAGCTACGGCCCTGGAGCCTGGCTTCTCCCGCGCCAAACACCCCTCCCACTGACGCCATAGTGCCTCTGTCCCCGACACGGTACCTTCTCTTACAACACTGTGCATCAAACCATTGATTTTCTCAGTCACAAACTTGACACCGTGTCTGTAACTGGAAAGCAAACGCTCGAGCCAGCCCGGTAGAGGTGTCGAGTTAGCGAACTGGGTTACCGGAATTTGGACCTCAATGCCTACGTAAATAAAAGTTAATAAGTCACCAATTGTTTTTTTTTATAATTCAATGATTATTTTCATAGATTAAATATATATTTTCTTTCTATAAGTATAACATAACATTATTATAGCTTTAAAAAAATTTACAACTAAAAGCATGATCCATCATTTATGACATGGATATTCAGTAGGTCTGAGAATCGACTACTATTTTTCAATTGCGGACGGAGTCTAAGGCGACAGTTAGTATACAAATAAAAAACAATACAGCAAAATTAACAAGGAAATTATTTCAAATCTGATATTTTTAATTTAATTACAATTCTCCTTCTGTAGTAATTACAATCGAAATCTTATGACCGAGATTAGCTATATACTTTGTTATGTAAATAAACGGCTTCAATTATGTTTTTTATGGTTTCACTAGCTATGTACTTATATGTAATTAACTGATTTATGTAATGCATAATCGTATTAAATCCACTGATCTGTCGTTTAAAGAAATTTCTAGAATAAACATTAATATTATCCGAATTTTACTATTAACTTTGTAAAGGCGCTTTTATTCTTACATTATAAAGAGAGGAAAACCAGAAAGATTTTACGATTTGCATCAAAACATTATAACTAAAGCAACCATAATTTTGAACATTTCCATTAAATTTTTACGATTCAATAATTTAATATTATTTTTAATGATGTAAACGCAGGCTTAAAACCGAGAATTAACACTAATTACGTATACATTCGCGGCTTACATCAATTCCAACAGCAAATAAATCCTATAATAAAGTACTCAGTTCTAATATCGTACACCATATTTTAAAGCTTTTGTATCAAATGTAACCATTGCCCTTTTAGTAAGATTTAAGGCTACCACAATTTCGAAGTTCACAAAGGAAACATTCTAGAGCCACTTTTGTTAGAATTTGAAGCGGGAATTTAATAAAATTGCAGTGTTACATTTAACTTACCTATTTTATTTAAAGATGTTTTTATATACGACATATGGAGGATTACATCGATAGGAATAAGCCTAGAAAAAGATGGAAAATGCGTGAAAGACGACGCGTGATTAATAATGGGAGGACGATTGAAATGGCAAATGTTAAACCGATTTTGATAACGATAACCTGTTTCGGCGAAACCCATAGAGATGATAAGGACAGAGAAATTATAATTTGTAAAACAATTGAAAGCATTCAATTGCAATTTAGTTTTTTTTTTAAATTTAGATATCAAACAATTACGACAAACACAAATTCTATATGCAAAAACGTGACTCCATTTAAAAGAAACCATATTAGTTATGTTCGTTGGAAATTGTAAGCAAATCGAGTTAGTTGGAAGCCACAACTACATCGGAAGTAATCGTCGACGGCTTGAACTTGAAAGGGCACATAAAATAATCGAATTCTAAAAAAAACATTAAGGTTATTTTTAGTTCGACGAAGGACAGTGAATACGACCCTTAAACGACCTTGAATTTAGTTACAGGATGTCAAGGAAGACCTATAATTGCGATCGATCTGTATACTACGCTTGTATTATATGTTCTGTAGGTTACAGACACGCTTGCTGCATTAATCGTGAACTAAAATGTATACAAGATATTCCACTCCCTGAACTTATTCAAACATCTTATGATCTCTCTTATAAACTTTGAATGAAAAACTGCAATATTTGGATGTTTTGTTTGCATTTGTAACATTAGAAACATAATAGTTATTGAATCTAAGCCACGTATTTGCGCACTTGCATTTGGATTAAATTATAAGATATTTTATAGTAAAACTAGAGTACTATAAATAGAGTACTCTTTGTATCCGTACAACGGAAACAAAGAGTTAAATACAAGTAAGTGGCCAATCTTGTTGGACAGGGTGAAGAAGAAGAAGAAAGAAACTTTACAAGAAAGAGATAAATCAAGAAATGGGATATTAATAGTTTTTTTTTATTGTAAAGTTACAATAAAGTATATAATTTCATAATACTATTGAGATAAGAGTTGGAATGGAAAGGAAACGATGTATGAGTAACCTTAATTAGTAGGAACCTCCGCACATAACTTCGCTACGACCCCGTTTCAGCAAATTGCGTTGCGATGCCACCGCGGCTATAGTTCTCTACGTTTGAAAAAAAAGAAAATTGAAGAGTTAAATGACATTGTCCTCAATGAGCTTTGGAATATTATTGCTTTTGAAATATGTATTTTTATGGAAATTATTTAAAAAAATATATTTTAAGAGACGTATTTGACTGGACGTATTTGAATCGTCCACATCAGTCAAAGTACTCAAGATACATTCTTGCCAGTAATAATAAAAACCGAAAATAAGTAAAAAAAATCAAACATCCAAACTCATAATGTTCTTGATAACAAATCGAGTTATTAGTATTCCAAAGTGGTCTTGAAAACTCAAATAACATCGGAACTAAAATTGACTTTATATTATTGAATTCTAGACTAACAATAACCAATTCCATGGTCAGTGAGAATAGAACAATGCAAATCAGGTAGGTAGATGGAAAACACACAATCCTTTTATTTCGAGCCCCCGAAGGCTTCGCTTTGAATCGAGGCTGCGAACAAAAACTGCGAACTGTACACTTCGCCCCTCGCACAATCACTGAATGAGGATTGCGGACTGTTCTTGTAATTTTACAGACGATTCATATTTTTATCTTGAACTACCGCAGACTCTAAAAAATCGCAATTTATTTAAGTAAGATATAAATTACTTTTAGTTACTTACTATTACTTAATTACTAGATTTTAGATAATTAAGAGATATAGCTGAGAATGTAAAGGTAATGGTACATCGGCTAATTTGTCTTCCTAATTGGCTCTATTATTTTTATCACCACCACACCAGAATTTTCGGAAATAAAATGATACCTTTTTAAACTTAACATTACCCTGTTCTTACACCACTCTACATGACGACGACATTACTGTTAGTTCGTTCTCCAAATAGTCTTTCAATCGGTATTTCAGTCGTCATAATTTTTTTAGGCTATCTCTTTTTAGACGTTTACATTTATATTTAAATACTTTATTATCTACTTAATTACATATATTCTAAAGGGAAATATTTGATTGTTTGTTTGTTTTCATTGAATAAGCACTGATACTGAACAGATTTGAAAAATTCTTTGACTGCTTCGAAACTAATCGTACGGTGCTATTTTTTTTTTGCCCGAACGAAGTCGCGTTCTTCTGGTAGTCTTTTATATATTAGATTAATCATATAACTACTAACAGTTATTTAATTTTCTTATAAAAACCCTCTCAGTTCTCATAATATAGAAACTGGGACGTAAAAGTGGGCGCTTTCATCATAACACGAAACCTTAACATGAATGTGTTATACGAGGCTCAAATCAGATTATCCATTAAATCCTTTCGACGGAAGCCGTAGCGATTGGTCCCAGTTACTGGATTAACTTATTACGCATCGCTTTGAGAAAAACATATAACGAATTAGTAATAAAATAACGATCGTGTTGATGGTAAAAACATGGACATCAAATGAAGTACACAACATTTCCGATAAGCAAAATTATAATATATCTTACTAGTATTATAGATGCCAATGTTTAGATGGATGGATGGCTGAACAGATCTCGATTAAATTAGGCGTAGATGAATAAAATTAATTTTTAAATTCCGCACGAACGGAGTCGCGGTCGACCGCTAGTTAGGATATATAAACAATAATAGTTATATAACAGTCGCGTGACAAACGGTAGAACGAAACGAAATGGAATTCGAATAAATATAACATCGGTTTCTGTCGGCCCTGTAATGAATCAGATGAAAGCGACCGATAAAATGTTTCAAAACATTAATATAACCTAAAACATAAATTCCATAAAAAAGAAATTAAATAATGTTATTTTTTGGGGTTTATTTAGCAACTAGTATTTAGTTTTAACAGTGGTAGAGCCCGTTTTAACATCTTCGCACGAATTGGCTCGGCTCGCCCGGTAAAATAACACGACCACATAGAAGACTGGCGTCAAGTGGAAGCAGATCCGCGATTCGTCTGATAAGTGCGCGTCCCGGAGGCCTAATTTAGTCCTCTTTTCCTTCCCATCCTATTTCTTATAAGGAAAGGATGAGAAGTGAAAGTGGACTTTCCGGATGAGGGGATGCATGAAAAGAGTAAATATTTTCTTTCTGTCTATGGGCAACGGTCACTTCGCTATTTCAACGATTTCAGGTGGCCGCTCGCTCGTTTGCCACCTTATGATATAAAAAAAAACGCTTTTAAAATAACTTGACTCAATGAGCTAACAAACAAAAATACAACTTTATTAATATTTAGCATGAAATGTATATATGAAATTCTTTATCTTCAAACCGACAAACAGCTGATCAACAAATTGAGCTAACGAAGTCAGTCTTCCTCCTCCGGTTCTTGCGTCACCATTATCCAGTGACTGCAATTAGTTGAGGTCGGAGGGCACGCGGAGGTCAACGAACGTTGGTCGCACTCACCGCAATTATAAATCATCTAATTCTATAAGCAACAAAGGCTAAGTAATCAAATTATGAACATATAACCCTTAGTTTTTGAAACCACAATCTCTGCATAAAACATATCGTCTTTCCTGTCATTATCTTTGACAAAACAGAGATAGTAATATATTTTAATTGTAATTTCTCACAGATTTTCGCGTACTATCTTAACTTTTAAATGTAAGGCTCATCGTACACAAAGAATCGTTAATATTCGAAACTATTTTGCATACTTGCGTCGCGAGCTAAATTGTCAATGTGTGTCGTCTTGAGGCATAGATTTGCTTCGTCATCTGAATAATCGTAGCGAGTTTCTCACGACAATAATGACAAATAGGTTGGCAAGAGATTGCTTGAGGTGACGAAGAAACAAAGTGTCGGCGACTCGAACATGTGTGAAACTTTATGACACTACACTGCGTAAATCGCGTAGAGCTAAAATCGCCTGGTTCCGAAGATTTACTTTGACTCGTGTACGAAGGGGCTTGAAGGAACGACTTACATCGAATCTCAGAACCATTTATCAAAGTTGTCGTGGAAAAATCTTTTCAGTAAGAGGAAGCTATAAATGTAAACATTTAATCGGGCTACAAAATAACAAGTCGTTGTTCAAAACTTTTGCGCATCGTCATGATGACCCAAGCGATCAACATAGAACAAACGGCAAATCATCACTCATGCACTAAGAAGAAAAAAAGTAAGAAAAGTAAAAGATATGCACAAATATATTATTTTGCGCTATTAAACGACATGTAAAATTACGGTCTAGGGAAAAAAGTGAAACCTACAACAATCAAACAACAACGAAGGCTTCGCTTAAATCATTTTACAAGGCTGAACGAGATTTTATGTCTTATTTTTTTTAGTAACTTGATAATAATATTACGATTAGTATGTCAAATTGAGGACTATGTTTCAGTATTTGCTACTGTTTTAGTTATTTTGCTAAATTTGCTTTTTAAATAATATCATTAACATCAAGGTCACTTGATAAAAATTAGGTAAATGTGTCATCACAAAATCGTTTAGCAAAATCGATAGTGCTGCTTACCAAGTGACCTTTCCGGGCTCAAATTTCACGAAGCTTAAAAGCCGTCTAATAAGAGATTACACGTCGAGGTCTTTTGCAGGTCACTTACGTTATATCTTCATATTACACTTTATAAGACACCTTCAGGTTACTTTATTATTATACTAGCGTTCGCCGGCGACTCCGTTCGCGCGGAATTAAATAAAACATATGCCTAGCCATAGGCTAATAGCCGATGTGTTTTTCCAGATTATGTTCTTCGTCTATGCCAAATTTCATTATATCCGTTATGCCGTTCTGGAGATACCTTCAAACAAACATCCATCCATCAATCCATCTAAAGATTCGCATTTATAATATTTAAGATAGTATGAGAAAGACGTTTCGTGATATTAAAATAAAAATAAATTGACGTTGAAGGTTCTAATTATAGCAGAAAAGAAACGTTATAATACAAATGTTATTCTCAAA
This sequence comes from Papilio xuthus, assembly GCF_000836235.2. Classification (NCBI taxonomy): domain Eukaryota; kingdom Metazoa; phylum Arthropoda; class Insecta; order Lepidoptera; family Papilionidae; genus Papilio; species Papilio xuthus. The sequence goes on along the minus strand of NW_013531726.1, from coordinate 5,586,916 downwards.
ATAGACTCAAAAGAAAATGAAATATAATATTCGTAGAAATTATATATTTATGACAGGAACGTCCCTGAGGATTTGAAGTGGGATGTTAGGTATAAGCCAGTGGCCGGAACGTTTGCCCAAACACGCCACGAATAACTCTACAATATGATTGAGTAATAAGAGGATAATTAGTGCACGTGGCCCCTCAAGTAAACAAACAGGAGTTCGAGGTACAGTCACCGACAAACTTTGTTAGTTGAATTATTTAAACAATGTTTAAATTAGGCAAGAACATGTGGAGAAATAAAAAAATGTACACATCTTGTTAGCAGTCCATATCGTGTGTTGCCATTTCTGAAGTACGAAAAAATATTCACGAATTTCTTTTTGCATTTGACAATATTAAGGACGTTAAAATGAGCTTAGGGGTGACAAAAAAGATTGGCATCGCGTATACCTGCAGGAAAGAACTTTGTTGAATAAACAAAAGAATTAGAATGTAAGAAAATTGCTTGTTTTTTCTAAATTTCTATATCGGTCACACGTGACTATGTCCGCTCGGTATTTAAAAAAAAAACATAATTAGTAGCCTATGTGTTCTTCCAGACTCTGTTCTATATGTTTGCCAAATTTCATTGAGATCCGTTCAGCCGTTCTCGAGATACCTTTAAACAAACATCCATCCTACCATGCGTCTACCAACCCATTGGCATTTATAACATTAGCAAGAAGTATAGCTATTAGTGCTTCGTCGTAATGTACAAGTTATTATGTTTTTGAGGTTAATTTAAGAATTCTCTTTTCGACTGTACATTTCAGGGAGATCGTTAAATCTGCCGCTATTATATCGATCATACATAACTGAGGAAATGAGATCACCAGGACATGGGGAGTGGAGTAAATATTTTAAGAAGTGTTGTTCCCGACAAACCAGATTCTTTGGTAATTTACTGACACGTGTTTTATAAAATCGATTTTAACAGAGTGGTTACTAGTGTATACTTTATTATACACTCTGAGAACGGTTCAATTATTGCTTAGAGCAGCTTTTTAGTTTGGATTTCTGAGACTTCTAGTTTAGATTTTTGAAGCTACATAAAAGGACTTGATGAATATAATTTCACCTGATTTTTAATACATTTTATTTAACGCAAACAAAACTTGTAATGCTTTAGATTTCTCTTGCATTACAAAAATAATCAAACACTAAAAGATATTGACTGTTTTACGTCCATCAATGCGTTTATTAACCTCAAAGATCAAAGACATTGTTCCGTTCCTGTTTGTTGACGTAATACTTCGATCGATGTTTGAAGATTATTTTTGGCTTACTTCTGTTGTTACGTATAATTAAAAATCGCTTAACAAGTGGGTCGAATAGATTAATTGCCCGATTTATTCATTGCCAAAGCAAACGTGGAATATATTTCATGCCTTCATACATTTAGAATAGATAACAAAGTGTAATGTTTAATTTTAAACTAGTAAATTGTGTGTGGAATCATCGTATTTTTTTTCTGAAAATTTAATTCGTTACTAATCGTATTAACAGCGGTAGAGCCCGCTTTAACACCTTCACACGAAGACAGGCGTGAAGTGGAAGCAATTCCGCGTTTCGTCTGATGAGTGTGCGTCCCGGAGGCTTTCCCTTCCCACCTTTTTTCTCATAAGGAAAAGATGGGAAGCGGAAGTGGACTTTCCGGATGAGAGGATGCATGGAAAGCGAAAATATTTTTTTCTTTCTGTGCATCCTCTCGTCCGTCCATTAAAGGTAGGCAACGCATATGCAATTGCGTATGTCTATGAGCAACGGTCACTACGCTATTTCAGCGGTTTCAGGTGATCGCATGCTCGTTTGCCACCTTATGATATAAAAAAAATTCAAAACGAATTTTTGTCGTAAAATTGTCTCATCATCATCAGCTCACGTCCCCACTGAGGGGCTCGGAGCCTACCCTAAGTTAGGTGACTAGGAATAGTGACATAGTCAACGACTCTGGCCATAGTCAAAATTGTCTATGTTATGCTAAATACATGAAAATTATCTGAATCAATGTTTTTATATTTGCAAAGAAAACGCATATGTGGGTTTAAAACACAATTCAAGTATAACTCATTTTATTTCCCTTATATATTTTTTTATATAATTAACATATTAAACAGTGGTAGAGCGAGCTTTAACATGTTCGCACGAGTCGTCCCGGCTCGCCCGATGAAATACCACGACCACACAGAAGACACGCCTCAAGTGGAAGTAATTCCGCGTTTCGTCTGACGAGTGTGCGTCCGGGAGGCCTAATTTAGTCCTCTTTCCCTTCCCATCCTTTTCTTTATAAGGAAAGGATGGGAAGTGGAAGTGGACTTTCCGGATGAGAGGATAGATGGAAAGGGAAGATATTTTCTTTCTGTGCATCCTCTCCTCCGTCAATTAAAGGTCACTTCGCTATTTCAGCGATTTCAGGTGGCCACTCGCTCGTTTGCCATCTTTTGATATAAAAAAATATATATATTGTATTATAATTATCACAAACTTACACTGGACATAAAATATACAAAAATAGAGTTTAAATTACTTCTTATCTTAAATTTATGTCCATCTTTAAATCGTACGCTGATATAAAAAAAAATAACAGAAATCATGATTATTGAAGTATTATGGGTAGGTTTCTGAAACGCGATATTAAAATAACAAAGTCCCAGTAGCATTGTTTTTTTTTAATGAAAAATATTAGCAGATTTTTTTTTAAATTTACTAATATTTCTTTTACCATTTCAACTAAGCTCTAGGCTTGTGCTAGCATATGATTTACGACAATAGTCGAATGGCGGGATTCGAACTCCCGACCTCGTGATCGGAAATACCCTTAACCATTAGGCTACTGACGCTTAAAACTTAGAAGTTTTGTTGATGCATATTTAACAGTTAATCTTTTTAAACCACGTTGACGTACAAAATATCAATCTACGGCATTCAAAGGGTAAACCACGTATTTAATTCAACAGTGTTTCATTGTAATTTTGGAGTTATATATATTATTTTCCTAAACTCATTGTTCATAGTAAATAAGTATAAAATTCTCGTGTCACAATTTTCGTTCCCATACTCCTCCGACGCTTGACCGATTCTAATGAAATTTTGTGAGCATATTGAGTAGCTCTGAGAATCGGCCAACATTTATTATTAATCCCGCGCGGACGGAGTCGCGGGCGACAGCTAGTAACATCTAAATATTCAGTTTTCTAATCAACTTGTTACTAATGTATGTATATTTCGTACAGTAGAATTTCAATTCTTCACCGATCGTTGTCACCTCTGCTACATCTTCGGTACACGGCTCTAAAATCAAGAAGATATAATTAAAAAAAAATCGATTTCGAGATTAAAGTATACTTATACGATAGATAGGTACAATATTAATTATTTTGTAATTAATTTCCAATTCCCTTCATCTATCCTTAGGGTCGGTTCATATAAAAATGAGGAGCCGATTTTTTATCGCTAATAAGATTGAACTTTATACCATTGAAATAAAGTTTAATATTACTATTTGTCTTTTTTACACAATAACTTTGATATAAAAAAGAACTAGAAAGTAAAATTGAACCGTCCAACAATCAAATAAAAGTTAAATTTTATTTGCCATAAAAAAAATCGCCTCGGTCTTTGTGAACGGACCTTTAGCTATAAATACTATTACTTGGTATGATTTAAAAAGGTAATAAGTGTCAAAAACTTATAACTCCGGCCTCGTGGAATTACAAAAAAATAGTGGCAAATATGTTCTTCTAGACTATATTCTACATGTATGCTAAATTCAGCAAAATTGATACAACTGTTCTGGACATAATTTCTAACAAACATCTAAACAGTCGCATTTATAATATTAGTAAGATAGTGAGATTTACCTAAATGTTGCCAAACAGAAGGTGGAAACACAGGAGTCTGTGAGAAGGCGTACACAGTTTTCATATCCCTCTTGAAGATTGAATCGTCACCTTTCTTACTCACTTCCAAACGATACCAGAACGCCATTTTCCTTAAAAAATTGTAAAGACCACATTAAATTTAAAATTGGTTACCTTAAGATAATATTAATTAAGAAACTTTTAAAGTGTTAAGCAAATAATGTTTATTATACATGTAATATAATGTTTCTCTGTCTACGTATTAATAAAATTGAAGTGTCTGTATGTCATTTTGAAGAAAAAAAAATTGTATTTCGTACACAACGATGTATTTACATAACTGATAATAAAAAAAAAACAATTTTATGTTTGTTTGTTCCGGGTTATTTCCGGAACTACTGGACCGATTTTGATGGGATTTTAACGAGAAAGTTACTGATGAACGCGGGCATGTTACGAGATATTTTTTTACTTTAAAAATATATTTGATTACAAACTTACTGTTCAAAATAAAAGCATCATACTTTTCACTTAAATGTTTATTATAGAGTTATAATTATAATTAAACACAATATCTACAAAACTATTATTTAAGAAATATAAGTAATTAAAGACAACACTATTCTCTGCTCATTGTTACAACTCACTCTTTTTTACAATGAAAAAATAACAAAACACACTCGATAAAATAAAGAAATAAAATATAACGGCGACACTATGTGCCAGTAACTTTTAACTTTTTTAGTGGCGCCCTCTGACGTAATATAATCGAATTCCGCTTAGACACTTACTTTAAATGCTCTTGTACTATGATATTAGTGATGGGTAGACATATCTTTTGCACCGGATCACTCAGCAACTGACCTATTGTTCTCACCGGAGACTTCTCTGACACATACATTTCTAATAACTTTGATACTATTGCTTTCATTTGATCTGAAAATAAAAAAATATGTTAACAAATTTTCTTTAATGAAATATTCAAAGATCAAATATATATCTATATTATTATATATATTATTATATATATTATTATATATATTATTATATATATTGGTGTATATTAGAGGAAGTTTGAAAGTAGCGCCAGTGATCCAGAAATTGAGGAGTAAAAGATTAGCGTGGTTTGGACATGTTATGAGGAGGGATGATGATATAAGCAAAAAGTAATGAGATTGAATGTGGATGGCTACAATGGTAGGGGAAGACCAAAAAAAGTATGGAATGACTGTGTGAAAGAGGTTATGCATAAGAAGGGGGTAGACTCGGATATGACGGCTGATAGAGATGTATGGAGGAGTAGTACATACTGTGACGACCCTCGATAGGGATAAGGGCAGGTTGATGATGATTCAAAGATCAAAAATATCAACTAATCTCCTTTTTAAGGATTTTAAATATTGTTTAAATTAGAATTAAAAAATTGCTATTGCAAATAACAAATTCAGCAATTTTTTCTGATCCAAATCATAATAGTTGATTTTAGTATATCTATCTATCTATTTTAGTATCGCTATCGTCCACGACTAAATGAATAAAAAATCTTCATCATCATCAGCTCACTATACGTCCCCACCGAGGGGCTCGGAGCCTATTCTAAGTTAGGGGTGATTAGGCCATAGTGAACCACGCTGGCCAAGTGCGGGTTGGTTGACTTCACACATATCTTTGAATTTCTTCTCAGATATGTGCAGGTTGCATCACGATGTTTTCTTTCACCGTAAGAACGTCGGTACATATGTAAATCGAAAAACACATTGGTACATGGCGGGATTCGAATCCAGGACCTGCAGATTGCAAGCCAAGTACTTGACCACTGAGCCACCGACGCTCGGTTAAAAAATCATAATTAAGCCTATGTTTTCTAAACTTTGTTCTACATACATGCCAAATTTCAGCTAGATCTATGTAAATATTCTGAAGATACCTTCAAACATCCATCCATCCAAACTTTCGCATTTATAATATTATAAGCAAAATAGTAACATAAAATATTATAAGAACAAAAAAGTATCCTTTTTTGGTAATTTTTAATAATAAAAAATTATAGAAAGTGAGAGATAACGAGAAAAGAGTGAGAGAAAGGATAACTTTACCGAAATTAGCTCTCAAACATGTCTCGACGCGATATAAATGTTCCAAACAGACATGCACTTGAGCAAACTTCATCAGTAAATTCTTCCATGGGCTTATATCTATTTCATCCGCTATTAAAGGTACCTGTAATACATAAATATAAATATTAATTTTCTATCAATATATAAAATTAGCTATCGCCTGCGACTCCGTCCGCGATGAATTAAAAAAAATAGACTATGTTCTACATCTGTGCAACCATAATCAGATCTTTGTTAAATTAGGTTTTTTTTGTGCATCAATAGCCATCAGTTAAAAAATATATATTTTTTTGCGTTGAAGAATTTTTTTAAGCTAAAATTTCATTGAAACATATTTCCAAAAAAATATTTTTTTTTTCACACCTTATGCAGTAAAGGGTTAAAAAAGTCTAAAAAAACTTTAACTAAAAAATAAAATAGGCTTTAATTTCTAAATAACTAAAAATATACGCTATTTCGAAATATTTTTTATCTTCTATATATAAAAAAATCAACTGGTGTTAGTTAGTGTCGCTAAAACTCGAAAACGGCTGAACGGATTTATCTTATCTTGGTCTTGAAATGTTCGTGGAGGTCTAGAGAGCGGCTTAAAAGGTGAGAAAAATTCGAAAATTGCCGGACACTAGTTAAGTTTTCATTTCACGCGGACGGAGTCGCGGGCGATAGCTAATCTTAAATAAAAATCGTACCTCATTAACATCTTTCCTTTCGTTGACTAGACCATGTTTCTTTAAGGAAGCAAAATCATCTACAGTTAATTCGTTGGTATCTTCTGCATAGAACGAGTCAGAGTCGAGTCGTATCGAATGTTCTCCAGTACTGACACTCTCGAATGGATTCAATGTGAAGTCACCGCCCATTGTCATGTCTTGTATTGTTTGGTTTATTTGTTCTATAGATTCGTGGGTTCTGGATATGTTAAAAAAAGAAGATAAAACACCATTGAATTTTAAGGCCTTTCTTAGTGGTAGAGCCCGCTTTAACATGTTCCCACGAATCGGCCCGGCTCGCCCGGTGAAATACCACGATCGCACAGAAGACAGGCGTCAAGTGGAAGCAATTCCAAGTACAGTCTAAGTGCGTCCTGGAGGCCTAATTTACTCCTCTTTCCCTTCCCACCCTTCTTCTTATAAGGAAAGGATGAGAAGTTGAAGTAGACTTTCCGGATGAGAGGATGCATGGAAAGAGAAAATATTTTCTTTCTGTGCATCCTCTCCTCCATCGTTTAAAGGTAGGCAACGCATATGCAATTGGGTATGTCTATGGGCAACGGCCACTTCGCTATGTCAGCGATTTCAGGTGGCCGCTCGCTCGTTTGCCACCTTATGAAAGTATTGATTTTGTGTTTTACTAACTTATCGCGACTCCATTCGCGCAGAATTATAAAAAAGCAGTCTACGTGTTTTTCCAGACTATGTTCTACATCTGTAACGTTCCGGAGATATCTTTTAACAAACATCCATCTATACATCCAAACATTCGTATTCATAATATAGTAAGAAATAAGATTACGGCATTTAGTAAAAAAGGATTCCTTAGTATTTTTGCAATTTGGTAAAAAAATGCACGACCATTTAAAATATAAATATTTACTGATGCGATTTTTATATTAGAATTTATTTCAACGGATCCTCTCAACAAAATTAAAAAAAAAAACTTTTTCCTAATCAAAACAATTGCCTTCAACCACAGAGTTGTTTGTTTACCTTGTATCAGCATTCCATATGCCAGCGATGTAGAAAGAATGTTCTAGAAGAGACATGATTTTAGTATACTCCCACATTGTCTTCTCTATTCCTACTTGAGCCACCAGTGACAGCGCCTGAGGTGGACTGCTTCGAAGATTCTTCAACACTTTGGATGTCTGCGAGTGACCTCTGGATAGCTTTAGTACTAATTTAGATAGGTACGTTTTGTTGTTTACATCTATCTGAAATTGATAAAGAGAAATTTAAAAAAAAAAAAAAATAGAGGGACTAGGGTATTTTAGTAACAAATATCTGCAAGAGTTGGATGGATGGATGTTTGTTTGAAATTATCTCCAGAACAGCTGAACGGATCTTGATGAAATTTGTCATACATATATAACATAGTATGAAAAAACACAGGCTACTAATTATGTTTTTTTTAAACACCGCGCTTACCGAGTTGCTTACAACAGGTAGTAATTAATAAATCACGCTCTTACAAAAAAAAAGAAAAAAATCTAAAAAAAAAATGTTTTACTCACAAATGGTCGTATTTTCCCTGAAGATACAAACTTTAAAGCTTGTAATAGTAATGTAATTAATTCCTCTGCATTTGCACAATCTACAAAAAATAATAAAAAAAATCAAACACATGTAAAAAGACTTCAGAATTTGCCCTTATAATACATTCATCCAGTATGTGTTTACAAGCAACTAGACTAGATAACCCAAGAAATGGATAGATGTTTCAAAGACAGACAATGTTTGCCTTTTTAAATTACATAAAAAAATGTTCGGCTTTAGTGTCACTTATTGCTTGACATTAATTTGTGTAGTACTGTGTGAAGTATCCTATCACCATATTACAAAATTAAAAAAATATGTACCTCTTAAAATATCCCATAGCTTATAAGTAAAATCATTACTGGAACCATTAGCCGCCATAGAAGATAAGCATTGTCTCAGACTGTCTGTATCCTCGGTCACACAAATACAGCCTCCTGCAGGACACTCCGCGGTATAAGTATATATCTCAGTCTCATTGAACAATTTGTTTAGACGTTTTGTTACATCGGATATTTTCACACCTTGCACCGTATTTCTGAAATAAAAAAAAATTATCTTAAGAAAAACTGTACATGGATTTTTTTTTTACAATAAAATGCAATCTCCATGAGAGTCATATTTATTAGTAAATAAGAAATAAAGAGTGTAATATAACATCTCTAATTATCATTAAAAAAAGTAATTAGAAATATCACATAAAAGTTCTATGAACTAGAAGTAGAAAAACTAAAAAGTTCTTTTAATTGTATTGGGAAAAAATCCACCTTGGTCAATCTAATATATTGTTCATCATCAGCTCACTACATGTCCCCACTGAGGGGCTCAGAGCCTACCCTAAGTTAAGGGTGACTAGGCCTTAGTCAGCCACGCTGGTCCAGTGCGGGTTGGTTGACTTCACACATATCTTTGAATTTCTTCTCAGATATGTGCAGATTGCATCACGATGTTTTCCTTCACCGTAAAAACATCGGATAAATGTACATATGTCAATCGGAAACCGAAAAACCCATTGGTACATGGCGGGATTCGATATATTGTTGTATTTACCTTATTTCAGCTGTTTCTAAGTTAACAGAACTAAATCCAGCCGCTGTCATTTCTACAAGAAGCTGATTAATATTGTGCAGTGAACTGACCGACTTCCATAAAGTGTTGCACGGACTTGCTAAATGACCAACTATTACTTCTTGGGCCTAAAATATAATTTACAAACTAAAGACACAAAAGCACATAAAAAGCAGTCCAAAAATAATTTGTCACAGTTAGTATATAAGCTCAATACAGACGAATTATGATAAGGGAGAAACATATATAACAGAAACTTATAAGCAAGAAAATACAACAGTCTCTTGCATTCTGGCTTATCCGGGTTTGATTGTATGATGTCCTCTTTGTCACAAATAACTAAGAAAACATGTTTTGAATTTATCATTTCTTTGTTGACATATCGTCATCAGCTGAGGGGCTCAGAGCCTACCCTAAGTTAAGGGTGACTAGGCCATAGACAACCACCCTGGCCCAGTGCGGGTTGGTTGACTTTGCACATATCGTTGAATTTCTTCTCAGATTATAATATTATAATATAGATAATTAACTTACATAGTTAACTTTACAATTGATGTACGGTGTAAGCAAAGTTCTCACAGACCACGAACATAACAATTCCGTTACTCCTCCATGTGGAGCATTCAGCAATTCATCAGTGTTCAATGAATTATATGTTATCCCGGATAATACATACTTGCAATCTACTGACATGTTGACCTGAAATTTAAAAAAAAACTTATACAGTTCTTAAAAGATTTATATTGATTCAAATATAACATAGAGATAAATAAAATGCAATATTCAAACTAACTTTAATTTAAACTATTAATACAACAGAGCTTCAAGCAGAGCCTCTTAATTTAAGATTCAAAGTTATTAGTAGCTTGCCTCAAGTTGAGTTATTAGTAGGTTGGAAAAGGTAATTTATTGTAAGCAGAACACTGAAAAGAACCCGGACACTACTGTTTAAAGTAGCACATTATGTCACATTCTTTAATAGACTAAATGGTACTTGCTGCTGCTTATTTAATTTAAAATACATTTTGTGTATATTACAAAAATGACCTTTAGTTAATTAGCCCTAACTTTAGGTAGCCTTATGCTCCTCAGTGGGGATGTATAGTCTTACCATATCCTCCTTTATGCCAGCTTCAGTTGCAAAATCTTGAATTATTTTCTCCACATCAACTTCATCTAATGTTGATGAACCTTCATAATTAACAATGCCTCTTGTAAAGTTAGTATTATCTGACTGGATAGTTAACAGCAAAGGTTTATTCTCCGATGTAGGGTTGCATACCACCCACATTGGTATTGCATCTTCCTTATTTGTTTCTGATAAGATTTTATTGTAGAAATTTGCTATTTCTCTGGAATTTAAAGTGGAAATTAAAATATGTATTAACAAAATTTTAAACTGTAGTAACATATTTCTTTCTAATATTAATGCTAATAGTGTTTTGGATAGATGTTTGTAAGAAGGTATCTCCAGAATGACTGCATGTATTTTGCTGAATTAGGCAAATTAAGAATAGATGTAGAACTTAGTCTGGAAGAATACATAGGCTACTAATAAAGTTTTATTTGGTCAGCTAATAAATACATATTGTAGTTCCTGTTTTGAGAGAGAAAGAGAAGTAAAGGTATGCCAATAATTTGTTTATACAAATGAACAGCAATTGAATTTTACGATACTAATTGACTTATATTTTATATTAAAGAAAGATGTGAAAGAGAGAAATGTTATTTAATTTTGAATTAGTTACATGAATTAAATTACAAACCTCGATTTCTCTATTTCAATCGGGTTATGAAGATTTTCTTCTTTCCTCCACAACTGTGGTTCATCAGGCATCATAGTTTCATCCAATATTGTGTGAAGACTTAAATCAAGTTTTAATGGAGATCCAGTGAGTTCTAATTCATCTGAAAATGGAGTCTAAGAATGACTTAAATCGGACATTATTGTATTACAAATATAATATTAATTTTATATATATGATTCTAAACTTGCCTGATATTCTATTAGTTTTACCGCACTCATCTGTCATACCGATCGATTGCTTTCCCTGAAAATGAATGAATGAATAAGTAATGATATAAAATACAAACAATTATATACAACACAAATAATAAAATCACCTCATTTATTAATTATTACATTAAATTTAAATGAAATAAATTAAAACAACTTACTTTGGCGTAAACAAGTACAATGTCTTTAATATTTCCTGTATACATTTCCACATAGCTGGGACTTGTTTGCACTTCAGTTACATATTTCGGGAAATTTTCCAAAAGTTGTTTAATCGAATTATTAACCACCATTTTAATTAATGTTGTAAATAAAATTTCATAAAAAGTTAAAATTATCTCGTCGGTTACAATACATTTGAATTTGAAATGTTCACTTAACTTTGACAAACCAAAACATCAAACCAAAGAGTATAGAAAAGAAAACACCGATTAAAGTCACAGAGTAAAATAAAAGTTGCGTTTTTTTGTGTCTATGTTTGGTATCTATAAATGAAAAATGTCATAAAATATGCTGAGTATTATTTGGCGATTAGTGTTTTAATTGCATTAACTTTTAACATTTCCTTATTTATATCCTCATTATTATAGTTATTAAATGAAAATACAAGATTATGACAAAATGACTTATAGATGGCGTTAAAATTCTTTATACATTTTGGTGGTGATAGTTATAATTTTGTAATTGTGGGATACATAGTTAGATGGATTTGCCGTATTTGAATATTTTTCGAGATTTGTTTTTAATATAATTACAAAATTTATAAATACTATATAATAAATATAATATTGGCACAGTAATTAGAATACCTGGCCATTAAACAAATGAATATTAATCAAAAAAGGTACAAATTATTTTGGTAACACAGATGTGTGTGTGCAAACGTGCTGGTGGGTAAGGAAATCCGTAGGTGTTTCTAAAATGTAAATCCGCCGTCATAATGTGTGAATTTTATTGGCATTACATTTTAGCAAATCCTCGGCTTTTCACCACAACAGCGCAATATCGTGTCTGATACTGCTTGCTGATTAATTAAAAGGGACTATTAGAGTTACCATGATTAAAATAATCCCGGACTATTTCTTAATTTTCTTATCATTTTGGCTGGTGAGTGACAAAAACGGCTGCCTAAGCTTTCTTCTAACTAATTTATCAGAGAAAATATAGGTTTTTTATGATGGAAATTATCTATATTTGTATAATATTAGCATTACCCTGAATAGAAATTACGATTTCGTTGATTTTATTTTACTACTAATTTCTTGTCGAAACATAATGGTGAACAGAGTCTTGATTAATCCAAAGATCATAGGGAACTATCATAATAAAAGCTAGAAGCAGTCTTACTTTGTTACCGTATCACACTATATCTAAATGTATAAATCACACTATATCACACTATATCTATATATAAATGTGTAAAAATACTAACCAAATGACAATTGATTGCGCAATCGGTCAAGACACACGTTAAGACGCAGAAAACACTACCTTGTTGACGTTAGTTCTAGACTAATTGTCGCTCGCGACTCCGTCGGCGCGGTATTAAATAAACTTTATTATTAGCCCATGTGTTCTTCCAGACTATGTTCTATATCTCTGTTAGCTGTATAGCTGTTCCGGAGATACCTTGAAACAAACATCCATCCATCCAGCCATCGATCTAAACATTCGCATTTATAAAATAAGATAGTAAGATTACACATTACATTTGGTAATTTTTTAGATTTTTTCAAACCATGGTTATCCTACTAATTTTAAGTACGAGCTTCAGTAAGTATCGGTGCGTAACTATCGCCCTCTAGAGCGGAACTGTCTGGTTATTGTATTGATACTGTACTAGCGTTAATTTTAAGTGAACCTCTCGTAATTGGCAAACATGGATTAGCTTATAGAAAGTTTATTTTACAACTATAATATTAAAGTCAGATAAAGATAAGCTAAAGTAAATTTTTTCACATTAACTTGTGAGTTTTGATACTAGATTTTATATGAATTGTTAGCTGTATTAATTAATTTCTTATAAGCGTACTGAATAAGTTTGTTTCATGTGTATACTAGCTGTGAACCACGACTCTTTCTGTGCGGAATTAAAAAAAATCTTACAAGTATCCTATGTGTGATACTTTAAGCCGTTCCGTAGACAAACATCCATCCATCCATTAAATTTTCGCATTTATAATATTAGTTGGATGTATCATGTTCCCACAAATTATAAATAGGTGTATCTATACTTAGCTGTAAGGAAACGTATGGTGTCCGGTATAATTAGTTCATCTAATTACAATTTAATCTCAGCTGACTTAACACAAATCAGCTGTCAAGCGAACGTCACGGAAAGCAATGTAGATGTCGTTGCGGTAATGAGAAATTAGACGCTATTAGGAACCCACACAACTGAGACCAAAATAAGTATGCATTGATAAACGAAAATGTCGTTTACTTCTTGTGTCTTATAATATGAGAAACATGCAGGTTATATGACTATTGACTACTGCATTGTTAGGTATAATAAGTTATGTGTGAGAAATCTATTCTTAAAGACTAGTGTGGAGGGCTCTGAGTGTGTTATTCAAGCTTGATAAATTATTTTTGTAACTTCATCTACATTTATGTCTTCTATACAATAAATAAAATTGCAGTGTCTGTATGTATTAACAAAAATATATTTCGTAAACGTGATGTATTTGTGTTTCTTATAATGATTTTGACGGGACTGTTACTGGAAAGTAGCTAATTGTATCCGGAAGTAACTTTAAATTTTATTTATTTCCGCATGGACGAAGTCGCGGGCAACAGCTACTTTTAAACATAAAGCTGGGTTAACTACTACTATATGAGAACGCATTTATAAATGGGCGAATATGAAAAAAGGGAATCGATTCCACTCCATAAAATTCTGTCAAAACAAATAAAGCACATCTTATTTGAACTGTTATAAATTTTATTAAAATATCATAAGTATTTTATTTAGTAGCATAATATATCAAAAACAAACATAGTCCCGAACGATAAAGCAATTTTCATAAACATCTGTTGTCAGTTAAATTGTCCGTAAAAGATCAAAAAGAGTTTTTCTAATTTCATTACAAAGAGCTCTTATAAAATGTCACAAACATAAATTGGACTGGCAACATTTCATAGCTTACGATTTATTTTATTTAAAAAAAGATAAAGAATTTTGTACTCAATAAACGGAAACATGAAATACGTTGCTGGATGAGGTATTACGCACAGCCCCTTGCACGCTGCATGGGCGACGAAGAAACACCGTCCCCACGTGATATAGCACTGCCCAGCAGTGCATCTATACACGATAAAGCATAACATCAAAGGGTTGTTGGGATTCTTCGAAGAGTTGGGCTGGCTGGAGCAAACCTTGATCCTGCTCACAACTAAAACACGCGCTAGTCGTGGAGTTGCGAAACACGAGCCCTTATAACTAATTACATGGCTGGCTTTAAACAACTGTTGCATAATGTTGTCTATTTTGCCGAAGTATCAATACGTTTAGTCTCTAACCGTTAGTTTCTTAGACCAAAATATCTGTATAAAACATATCTTCGTCCCTGTCATTATCTTGACAAATGAGATAAAACAATTTTTTTTTATAACAGAAGGGGGCAAACGAGCAGCGGGAACACCGAGGTGTTCAACGACGCCCATGGACATCAGCAATACCAGAGGAACCGCAGATGCGTTGCCGGCCTTTGAGGTGGTGATAAGCTCGCTTCTTGAAGGACCCTAAGTCGTAGCGGTTTGGAAATACCGCCGATGACAGACCATTCCACAACGTCAATATCTTTTAAACGAGCATTTTGGTCTCGGAAACCCACGCTAAGTCTAGAGTCTAATATAATGCATTTAATACAAGGTATCTGCTAAAAGCTAGTTATTAAGAAACGTGATATAAACATAAAAGAAATAGTAGAATATTACAAGTAAACTTAATATTAAATTCGACTCGTTTAAAAGAACAAACGGAACTGAAATCTATAATCCTATGTGTCTTGATCCTTTTTTATTTTATTTTATACCTTGGTACAAACAATTAAATTAATTCAAAATTACTTTCGATGCTACAACACTAAAATCAAACGAGTTCTCTCCAATCAAATTGAAAGGAATGCTTCCTTTATTGGTTCACATTGTGAAAACCATAATAGCTATTATTTACATTAATAGTTTCAATTCTTTGTGCTTACATTTTCTTAAGAAGGTAAAAATTCGGGTTAGTTGATTAAAACAAAAACATTATTTAAGTTATATTTAGATAAACAGTAATTTATTAAAACAAACATAAATTGAAAAATAGTTCAGTTGGAACTGTAAATTATTCGGCTTGTAATGGCTTTTATGAAACATGTCAGAGAAATTTGAAAACTTTTTAACAGAGATACGTGGACGTAATACTAACGCGGCGGAAGAAACACTGTTCTCTCAGCCAAATAATGTCGTCTATGATGGACAGACGTTCGTAGAATATTCAATAACTTATTTTGTTTACATGATAAATTTAAATATTCAATTTTTTTGCGTTAGTCCAAGAAACCAAGATAGAAATTGTTTCGTAATTTTATTATTTACCTTATGTTTTTATATCAACATATTTTTATTACAGTTTTCAATGAAAAGATTGAAAATATTATTTCGTACGACTGCTTGAGCAGTGAAAATATTTGCTTCATCAACAACCCACTATACGTCTCCGCTGTGGGGGTCGCGGCCTTCCCTAAGTTAGAGATGACCAGACCGTAGTCAACAACGCTGAGTAAGTTCACGGTGTTTTCACATTGGTACATGGCGGAACCCAAGACCTGCAGATAACAAATCAAGTGCTTAGCCCTGAGCCACCGACGCCTTCGGATTAGAAATACACTTTGAGATATAAATTGTATAGTCTATACAATGTATATACCATTAAGGCTATGTTGATCG
The DNA here is from genome assembly GCF_000836235.2 of Papilio xuthus. Classification (NCBI taxonomy): domain Eukaryota; kingdom Metazoa; phylum Arthropoda; class Insecta; order Lepidoptera; family Papilionidae; genus Papilio; species Papilio xuthus. Next base: position 5,570,639 of record NW_013531726.1, on the reverse strand, counting down.
AAACCGACACAAGGATATTTATTTTTAAAGTGTTGGTCACAAAGTATTCGATTTCATACATTTGTGGCTGCATACCAAATAACCTTTATAATACACTCAGCAAACTTCATCCACATTATCAGCTATATCCCCAAGAGTTTGAGCCTGAGTTTACTTACCGTGGGTTTCTGAGACCAAAACGTTTAAAACATATCTCTGTTTTGTCAAAGATAATGATGATATGTTTTATTCATAATCTAACTATTACGATTATATTTTATTTACAAGTTGTTTTTTCAGTTCATTAGTTTCCTTAGTTCAAGTATTGAAAACATTGTATTATCTGTACATTTTCTATTACTATTTATAATCTACGAGACGTAGTTTGAAATTAGTTAGTATTTGCGTTTAATATTGTCATATTTCGGATAGGTTTCCATCCTTAATCAATAGTTACAAATTCGCAGAACAGTTAACGAATTTATCGCCGTAATTAAATATAATTGGGTCAGGTATCCGTTATTTGTTGTCTCAACGAGGTTTCATCTCCATTGCTAAAACTTGGTAACTTATTCTCCATTAGATATAAGATTGTAAGATGTTAAAAATCTGAGAAGCTATTAAACTATCAAGTCACTTTTCGTATTACTTAAGCATAGGACTTAAAGTTTAACTTATTTTAAAATGAAAAATGGATACAAATAATATTTTTAAAAATACAGGATACCAGGATGGAATCTCAAAAATTATAATTTTATCAAAGGATTTTTTTTGTAGAAATTGAAATTTGTTGAACTTTTTGGTATTGTTAACTATATTGTCATATACTTATCTATTTTAATATGAATTATGTAATTATTTAAACTACGTATATATTGTCCGTTTACAATTTGAAGGTATAGCTTACTAGTTAAATAAAAAATGGTAGCATTAAAGTATTGCTAATTTCTTCTACGTCTACGACAACTCGTAGTCTTGTGGTCTACGAGGCGTAGCACTTTATTACTATTTTAGAAATGCTATTTTCAGTGAATTAACAATGAGCTAAAGTTTGTGGGCGTTAAGTTATAGTTGAAGTTATGACGCAGATCGCAGAATAATATAGCTTTATCTTTTAATTTCCTCTATAGAGTTTTAAGTTGTAAGGTACGCGTGCGTAGCTCCGCCTCTAGCCCGCCCAACGCTGCCTATAAATGCTGCGGCCGTTGTCGACCAGGCCACTAACACTTGTTGCACTTTCGCGCGCCCTAACTTCAAGCAAGTTGAGAACTTTCGAGCGGTCCCGCAGTCGAGATATCTGTGGTAAGTAATATGTGATTCGTGATTTCCTGGTCTCATTTCATTTTTTTTTTATCTTCGATTCGATAATTTTTATTTTTTTGATAAATTAGAATTTTCCGTTGATTTTTAGTAAAACAGTTTAATTACATTATTCTTCTAATTTAATTATTTAATTCTTATAATTCTAAAACAAAAGGAATTCAAATTAAATTTTTAGGTAGTTGTTACGAATTTAATTTTTATAAAATAAAATACTTGAATATTTTAGGTAGTATGTAAAATTTAAAAAATAGTCAAACAAAATAAATATAATAATTTTAAATTTATTTTATTGCTAGATTTTATTTTATACAAACTAAATATATATTCCATAGTCAGAGAATATGTTCAAATATACCAATTTTAAATCTGATAATGCGTTCATAATGTTTTCTAAGTAGCTTAATTTTAATTTACCAAAATATTTCTCTATTGCAATTTTGCAATAGTTTAAAATTGCAAGTTTAATACTAGCCTTAACTTAGAAGGCTTTTTCTTCGAATATTTGCTTAATGCAAAATACCAGGTTTCAAACATAGCAGCATTAATAATTTATAACTCTACCTGATTATAAACCAATGGGAAAAACTAATATTCGTGTTATTAGAAGCTACGAAATTTGCTCAATAAATTCCCTATAGAGGTACAGGAATGCTTTCGCCTTTGAATATAATTTTGAAACATTAAAATTACATAATATGAGAAAATTTTAGTATAAATCGAAAGAAAAACAAATTCAGGAAGTTTATTTTAATGCAGCTACTTCAAAAATATAGACGATTCTAATTTTTTGACTAGATCTTATGATAGGTTGCTAGTATCAATTTGATACCATAGACCAAGATCTTTGTTTCCATCTAAACATCATCAAAAAGATTGTGACAATCTAAAATGTATTACAGAACTAAACAAAACGGTACTAATAACATTTACACTAGCTTTTCTCCGCGACTCAGTTTGCTTGGCATTAAAAAAACTCAAGTAGCCTGTGTTCTAGGGTGGTGCGCTCTACATTTATGACATATCACAGCGAGATCCCTGCGGCCGTTCTGCATACTTTCTAACAAACATCTATCCAATTATTCGTTTTCGTGATTATATTATATATTCGTGACTCGTGATTTCGTATACTAAACTGATATATAAACACGGCTAAACACTCACGTACATACGTCCGGTGGCGGCACCGACTAGTTTTGAGTTCAGTTTAAACATCTATCCATCCATCCATCCATCCAAACATTCGCATTTAGAATATTAGTAAGAATAATATTAATGACATTTTTATATTTAAAAATTTATATAAATTTACTAACTTTTATTTCACACGTACTTTATTTCTACGACTATATTTCAGTGGCACTAAATGATTCGTATCTTCAATTCAAAGGAGGTTGTATTATTCGAATTAAATATTATACAATATAAATTTAAGCGTATTTTCGTGTTCTTGGCTTCCTAAAAGTTTAAATTCTGTTTTAAAACGAACTTCCTGAAACGGGAAGCGATTCTGACATTATTCCAGTTTAAGTATTGTTAAACTGAGTATAATTTAACAAATTCGTTTAATTTTGTCAATTTAAATAGAAAAGTTTACTAACTGTAGATTGTTAGCAAAATTGACTTGAAACCTGATATTAAATATATTGAGACAAATCCAGTACATCAAGTCTTTTATACATTCTGTTAGAGAGATAAAATATAATTCACTTTTTTGAAAATAAATGTGTATTGTTGAATGTGAACATTAAAAACAACCAATAAAATTTTGACATTTAAAAAGTATAAATTATTTCTTTCTTTTCTATGTGGCATAACTGAAAAGTATGGAAACTCCTTGGACACATTCGGAGAGAACTCTTAAGTCGTTATATGTCAATAATTTAGTCTAATACTGTAGGTTTCCACTGTCGAAACTTAAGTAAAAACCATTTTGTCCTTCCCTTGAATCTTCTTGAAAAATAAGAGATTGAGAGACAAGGAGATAAGAAAAATTGCATTGAGAAAATGTAGTATCATTCCATCGTGCGTGTTTTAAAACAGCATACGATTAAAGTGTTACTACTAGTAGCAGCCCGCAATTCCGTTCGCTCGGAATTAAAAAAAAAACTTCATAAGTAGCCTATGTGTTCTTCCAGACTATGTTCTACATCTGTGCTAACTTTCATCAAGATTCGATGAGCCGTTCCGGAGATACCTTCTGACATCCATCCATCCGTCCATTTAAACATTCGCATTTTTATATTAGAGCTAGCTGTCGCCCGCGACTCCGTCCGCGTTGATATATAAAAAACTTAATTAGTATAGCCCACCCATCCATCCATCCACATCACATCCATATAAACATTCGCATTTATAATATTAGTAAGTAAAAATGAACAAATAGTATCCTATGTCCGTCTCCTGGCTCTAAGCTACCAATTTTCAGCCATATGAGTAAAGCCGTTCTTGAGTTACAAATAGTGTAACTAATACGACTTTCTTTTATATATATTATATATGTTGTTGACATATAACAGTCGCACTCTGTTGAAATTAGATAAAATAATAATATTATAATGCAAAAAGTCGAGTTTCCCTTTACGCTGTCCGTTGTTATTTATAGCTTTTATCTTTACGACTAAAATACCAAACCTGATCATAACAAAAAGCTTACATTTAGTTTTACAACCGATTAGATTATATTTATTGTTGAACTAATTCGTTGCCGTGGATTCTCACTGTCAAAACATATTCCTATTGAAAAAGCACCCCACAATATATTTTTTGCACGATTGGACCGGATTGATCGGTGCAATACCACGACCACGTAGATGACAGTTGTCAAATGAAAGTAGTTCTGCGTACAGTCTGACGAGTCAGAGGCCTACTTTTAGTCCTCTTACCCTACCCACCCTTATAAGGAAAGCATGAGCATGCATGATTTTAATTTGAGAAGGAGATATATCCTCCTTTTATGCGATCCTTTTTTGAAGATTAAAGTTAAGCAGCTCAGCTGCAGAACCGTCGCCATTTTGGCAAATAGAAGTGGGGGCTTGCTAATTTTCATCCTTTTGCTATTAAAAAAATCCTATCGTTCTTTTTATAAAAAATAGAGATAACAAAATATTTTGTTTAATCGACTGTGGAATCTCATAGTTAGTGTCATGTGTAAAACTTAACAAGTTTGCTATTAAAATGCGTTAAACAAATATATAATAATCGTATTAACATCGGTAAACAAGTGCTCGGTGATATTGCAATGTACTTGACTGGTAGAAATGGCGTTAAAATAATAGTATCGAAAATTCTATTGAAACTATCGATATATCAAGTGTGGTAAATATTGGATCACGATGTGTGATATTTTTGTTTCAAACACTAGTCTACATGTTTGCATTCGTATTTGAAGCGATCCGTGTTTTTTTTCGTTCTCTTTTTAAATTTCATATTTTTTTTTTATTAATAAATACGGTTAATCTAAAAGTGGCCGTTTAAATGCTTATATCACTTAACTACTAATTAGAAAATTTTTGATCAAGATTTATGCAGCCGTTCTGGAAATACTTGACACATATATTTGAATTTCCTCTCAGATATGTGCAGGCATCACGATGTTTTCCTTCACCGTAAGATCGTCGGATAAATGTACATATAAAAATCGAAAATCGAATAACACATTGGTACATGGCGGGATTCGAACCTAGGAACTGCACAAGTCAAGTGCTTGACCCCTGAGCTACCGATACTAGACTTAGACATTAGACAAACTAGTAAATATCTATTAGTATTTCTTTCATAATGAATTGTTGTTGTCATATTTTTCATATGACAACAACAATTCAAAAACCTTAGGATATGATATAATAATTAAATTCCATTTCAACACAAAGTTCATACAATATAATCTGTGCTGATTTGGCGTAAGTAATAAGGGAATAGAGTTCCCGTATTGAAATAGTTTGGTTCGTTAAATACATTACAAATGAATGGAACCACTCTAGTCTTTACTGTGTGTACGAAAAGAGGGTTATACTCGACCAGGAATATAAGCAGAGAGCAAAATGTTTATAAAATCTTATTCGTAATTTATATTAGGTAAAGGATTTTTTTTTGTATTTAAAAGGAATTATTTAAAGACAAAGTTCTCTTTCTACAAAAAAAAAAAATATTCAAACAGTGAAAACTAACTCAAAAAATAAACTTGGTATTAGTAAAAGAAAGAAATACGAATATGTTATAATTCGTATAAGTAAATCGTAAAAACTATTTAATATAGTGTTTTAAAAATCATTTACAAGGATAAGAAAAAAAATATTTGTTAAATGTTTTGCAGTGTCACATTATGTTGTTTAACTCAATTTTAATTATTTACCTTTCCCAATATGAAATGATAATGTTTTTGTCAGAACTATTTAATGTTCCCGTATGTGATTTGGTTTTGAGTGAATTCTGATTTAACTATGACGTACGTAATCTCGCAGGACATGAAATATTTCTGAAAAGAATCCGATTTTTCCATTCGTAATGTCGCAAAAAAACAATACATTCCCCTCAAACTACGTGCCCTTAATGCCCTTAGGGATCTTATACAATTTTTACTATTATAATAGCGTCTTACATAACAGTATCCTTTTTTATTTTCAGTTATCCTGAAGCTATAAAACTAATCTTGTATTTAATAAAAAGCTTCTTAAATGCAAAGCTACGTTTTATATGAAAAACAAGATTAAGTCTAATATTAATTTATGTTTTACATTATGCCAATACAGTAGGACAGTAGCGTTGAACATCAGCACTGGCATACATCTTGAGTAATGTTAACCATGCCAGTACAACCGTACAGTCAGCTTCACAAATATGTATACACTTAAAAATGTAGAAACTTGTAAAGGCGTTCGGTTTCAAAAATACGTATAAGCATTAATTCGTTAATAAAATGTAATGATAATCGGAAGCATAAGAACAAATGCATGTATATATATTTGGAATCGAAAGCGTATACTAGATTTTAAAGCTTTATAAATGTATACATATTAATGTAGCTGACTGTACTAATATAATGTGTCTGAATGATGGTACTGGCTAGCTTTGTAGATAATAAACAAGTCACCGTACTACATGCATACATGCTTTTAACTTTCTAGCAAATCACTATTACATTTTGTGTAATGCTGAATTGCCTGTTGAGGTTTTAAGGAATGGTTATTCCAAAAAGAGTATTAGTCAATTGTTTAAGTTAGTAAGAATAAGAATTAAATTAAATATGAGATAGAAAAAATAAAAAGACTTTTTAAGTACTCTTCTATAGAAAAATGCTACAGTAAAATATTTAAAGGTTACAATTTCTATACAATAAAAATGAAACATTAATGTTAAAGTAATCAAACGAATAATTCTTTTGTAAGAGACTAAAAAAATAAAATTCATAAAGAAATAAAATACGTTTCGGTTCAAGTTCGTGAATAAAATTCGTATAATAAAGTTGAAATTTTATAAATACGTTTATGATTCCTTTGTACCAATATACCTGTTAATATTACAACAAAGATAAAGGTCGGTACGCGAATTAAACACTGTTCAAATAATGTATAACAAAGAAATAATATCCAAAAATATAACATTTGAATTTCCTAAACATCCGTGTCCGTATTTTAGAATGTTTAAATATAAATTGGTATTATATGTACATTTAAACGTATACGAGTTAGCTAATATTACAGCTATTCGTAATGTTTGTGAGATAAATTAAAAATAAAACGTACAATATCTTAGTCCATTCTAAAAGTGTTTTACTAAGAACAAAATTTTACTTTGTCTATGGTTGAGAGTTCTTAATGGAATTCGGTATACTCTACATCATCAATTTAAATGTCTTGTAGCCATGAATTATCATTGCCGTAACATCCATATAAAGCATACACTTTTCTCTCTTTTACCAAATAAAATGAGAGGGACGATTATGCTTTTGTACATGTCTTTCGACAGTGTAGACTCATAGGTCAAGCATGGTGCCATCGGAGATCCCAGAGTCCCCCAGAGACACCAGTTTTCGTTGTTAAAACCCCATATAAACTTGTTTTCCCCCAGGAGTATGGTATCTTTGTATTTCCCCCGATACCAAAAAAGTCAAGCACGTCGTGGAATAAAAGACTTTTCGTTTGAATTCCGCTGTTCAGTGTAAAACTTTTCAACTATTGGCGCTTCAGTGGTCTTTTAAAGCTGACTTTTTTTCTATCAGTTTGCTGTAGGGATGGCCGTATCAATGGCGTATCAATTGTTTGAGTTGAGGATCCGTTGAGTTTGCGTTGAGATTATATTTCTCATCAATGGACTCAACTTTGTCGTACACAATGTAAAGATTCAAACTATTTACGATAAGATCCAACAACTTTTTTGTTTCTTTTTCAACTTGTGAAGCTTATAAATATGCCAGTCTTCTGTTTAATAAAGCGTGTGAATTTAAGCTTTATCTTACTAATATTATAAATACGAATTTTGAATTTAAATGGATGGATGGATGGATGTTAGCTTGAAATTTTGCACAGATGTAGAACATAGTTGGAAGAATACATAGGCTAATCATTAAGTTTTTTTTACTGCGCGCAGACGGAGTCGCGGGCGACAGCTAATACAAATAAGACTTGGTAACTAACCCTAATTACTCTGAATATTTTTGGTAACCTAAAAAGTCTATTAGTTGATTTTGTACTTAATCTACACTTAGGCCCTCCCTTATTAATCATTATTGACTCAAATTGGCAGTACATCAATCGAATTTCTACTGCTGAAACAAAGACTATGTCTTGCAACATAGATGTTTACAGTGAAAATTTACGGCTATGGATTCACTTGCGAGATTTTTATTAGTCTTAAGATTCGAAGAAATAAACCATTCTTTGCAATTAAATATGGCGTAACATAGTTCCGATTCGTTGTCTTTAACTTTTGAATTTCGAATAGAATCTAACAAAGGTTATTCGTTTATTTTTAAAGGCCTTTACATATCGAACTTCCTGGTTTTTCATTCTGTTATTCGAAACCTTTGTTTGAAAACATCGAACTCGATAGATTGAAAGAAAAACATTGATTTTGATTTATTCACAATCCTTTGCTCTAGTTTCAGTTATTTTTAGTGAATATCGAAAACTGTTCAATTGATTTCAAAACTATGAAAGCATGAAATAACTTTTAATAAAATAACGTTAGTTTAAAAATCTATGGATTGATTCTTATTGCTTGTTATAGCAATAATAAATTAATATTTTTTATCTGTGCCCGTAGTCATGAGTGGTAGTGTAAGCTAAATGTTGATCATCAGCTCACTATATGTCCCCACGCTGAGGGGCTCGGAGCCTTCCCCAAGTTAGGGGTGACTAGGTCTTAGTCAACCATGCTGACCCAGTGTGAGTTGGTTGACAAAACTAAATGTTATCTGTGATGAATTTCTAATCGAAATGTATAAAAGTACTGGCTGTTTTCCGCGACTAAGTCCGCGTGGGATTAAAAAAACTTAATTAGTAGCCTATGTGTTCTTCCAGATTATGTTCTACATCTATGTCGAATGTTTACTAAAAGCATTCTATTAAAATGTATAATTTTATATTACCCTATGGCAGACACGATACATCTTTCGAAAAATAGATGTCTTGGTAATATAACAGAATACTACGAAATGAGAATAGTTTAACGACATTTACGCAGACTGGTTGATATAAATTGCCGTTTAATCCATTCATATGAGCGTTTGCAATAAAATTGTAGCTGGCCCACGTTTCCCGTACGTGGAGAGGAATGTGTTACCTTTTTCACGCTTAGATGTTATTACTCTAGACGTGACGTCACACGGCAACTATTATGTGACCGTCTTTGTGATATTCCCCTTTATGCAAATAAAATACGTGTCTTCTTATTTTCATATTAACTATCGGCAAAACAATTATGTTACTAATGTTATATGCGAATATTGGATAGATGGATGGATAGATGTTTGATAGAAGATATCTCTAGAAAGGCTGCATGTAACCTGCTGCTATTTAGCACAGATTTAGAATGTAATCTGGAAGAACACAATTCAGTTATTTTTATGATTACGCGCGAAATCGCGCGTTCACAAAACATTAAAAGCTTATAATTTTTTAATAGTCGGCGTTACAAATTAAATAGTTACTTAAAAAGGTTACACATGTGCCTTTTTGACTTTTTCTTTTTTTGTCTATATATCAAATTAATATAAAAAGTTGGCGGCACTGTGCGTCACATTTGACTGTCATCCGTCATTCCGTCAACATGTTATTTTGGATAATCGATTATATAGAAATAAAATATTTTAATATCGTGGTTAAAATAGCATAGGATAAGATTGCTATTTTTGGTCAGAATGATTTAAAATAATGCTTCTTTTTTAATTTGTTATTAAAAGGTGAGTTTTCATAAATTTATGTAAAACTAGCTGTCGCCCTCGAGTCCGAACGCACGGAAAAATAATTAAATAGTAGCCGATTATCAGACCTACTCAATATGCATATAAAATTTCATAAATATCGGACAAACCGTTTTGTCAAATATGGTAACTAACATTGTGACACGAGAATTTTACATACGCTTATTATATAATACATACATAGGAATTAAATCACGTTGAAAAAACAGCGAAGTAGTGGGAGAATTGATAAAATACTATTACCATTATTTTCTTGGAAACAACGAAAGAAAATACGAAGAAACTTTTTTTTCAATTTAATTAGTATCGAAGCGAAAATACTTTCTCGAATAAGGGAAGTGAAAGGAATTTTAAATAAAAAATGTTTTGCTATTCCAAAACGTTGATTATCTTGTTTATTTAAAAACTTTACTTTTTAATTAACATTGTTGAATTTTGTATCTAAATTTGTTAAGAATTTGATCCCACGTGAATCATTAAAGAACAAAAATATCTTAAAGAAAAATACTTTATTCTGGAAATTACGGATTTAGACGGAATTCTGAATTTAGAGTCAATTAGATAGGTGCTAAATTTAATCAACATTTGCGATTTGAAGACGACCCTACTCGTTTAAATGAGTTAAGTTATGCGTCCATTGGCCCGCGCCGGACGCACGCACTCACGGTCCGCAACAGATTGTTTGTTGATAAACGCAGCGCCATGCAAAATCATACAAAGCAAACTAAAATGCTTTGCGGGCCGTGCATGCAGTGCGTCCGGCACGGACCAATGTACATTGGCCTTTAACATAAAGTTAAAACCTGATTAGTTTTACTTCTATATTAGATGATCTTCGTCTTCGTCGTCACTATCACGAATCGTGGGTTTTCACTGCCGAAAAACTTGTATAATAACAGATTGTTTATGCCGTACGATATATAAAATTGACAGAGGATATTTATTAAACTTATAGGTAATTTTTAACAGAATCATGCTGAGCAAGAAGATGATCGTCGCTGTTGCCGTGGTGTTGGCTGTGATCTGCCTCGCCGAGGCGCGTGAAGAGGGTCCCCACGATATGGCAGACGCACTCCGCATGCTGCAGGAACTCGACCGCTACTACACGCAGGCTGCTAGACCAAGGTACGTGTATACTTAATTGCAAAATTATTGTCCCTTCAAGAAAAAAAAGGTAGGTTTGATTTGAACTTTTAGAACATGAAAAAATATTTTCTCCAGATAATATTATCTTGACATTATAAAAGACCACAATACAATTGGACCCATACAATAATGTCACAAAGGTGTGTAGTGTCGTATATTATTTAATTGTGTTGATTTACTTTTTCTCGGTAATTCACAGTTGTAGAATAGCTAAAAACTTTAATGTAACTTTAAATTAAACAACTAGAAATCTTTTAAACCCTATTAGATTGAAATTTACTAGAGTTTCTCTGCTCTTTATTAACCTGTGCAGAATTTCTTACAAACATAACCAAAATGAAATACTAAATAACTCTGTAATAGATAAAAATAGTTAATATTCCCGATGCTCCGCAAAGCTGTGAACATTTAGGGCTTATGTAGGCAATGTCTGAAGATATATTATGTTAGTGTTGCGCAGGTATGTTCAATTTAGATGTTACGTATACCAATATTCCATCTCCATATTTTACCATTTGCAAATTACTCTTGTCTTCTCTTTGATAAATTATTCTCGAGAGATGAATTACTTTTGTATCCCATTATTTTTGGTCTTTTGTGTATTCATTTATTAATTTTGAAAGATGATTTTTTTTAAGAAAATTATTTTATTGTGAAATAAAATACTGGCCACATCTAGTCCATATAAAAATTACGATAAGTGAAAAAAGCGTTTTTATGGATGAATTCAAACGATTAATTTTATATTGGGTCACTAAATCGTATATTTACGCTGATTTAATCTAATCGTAAACGAGCCACTGTAGGTTTCTGAAACCAAAATTCCCTTTAAAACATATTGTTATCTTTATTTTTTCAATTGACAGTGATAACAAATTTTGACCTAATGCAAAAAATTATTAATATTTACACTTTTTTATTATCGTACTTTAAAACAGTTAAGTAATTTTCAGTATTATTGATTCTATATTAGGTAATATAAATAAGTTAAAGATGTACGGCAAAAGAAATTTGCAGATAAAAGGAATTACAAGATATATTTTTTTTAATATTTTCTGTGCGGCGACATTAGAAAGAACTTAAGGCGACGTAGGCGTTATATCAAGAAGAGTAGATTGCTCTCACTGATAATGGCGTTTGGATGGTCGCCAATATTCAAGTATAATAATAAGATACAAATTTCACACCCAACCTTGTATATAAAAGATTTATTATAATATCATAGGAAGTAATTATCTTTTTTTATATCATAAGGTAGCAAACGAGCGAGCGGCCACCTGAAATCGTTGAAATAGCAAAGTAACCTTTCCCCATAGACATACGCAATTGCATATGCGTTGCCTACCTTTAATCGACGGAGGAGAGGATGCAAAGAAAAAAAAATTCTTCCCTTTCCATGTATCCTCTCAACCGGGAAGTCCACTTCCGCTTCCCATCCTTTCCTCTTAAGAAAAAGGGTGGGAAGGGAAAGAGGATTAAATTAGGCCTCCGGGATGCCCACTTCCGCTTGACGCCTGTCTTCTGTGTGATCGTGGTATTTCACCGGGCGAGTCGGGACAATTCGTACGAAGATGTTAAAGCGGGCTCTACCAATGTTAAATCTTATCTTACATTTACAGTATGTATTTTAGTATCTGTATATTACGTATAATTTATAGTTGCGATTGATTTCTCATCAATAGATTCTGTATGACGAAATAAATACAAATTTTATCAGTTTTTATAATAGAAGATATTTGCAACAGTAATTAGACTATTTTTTTAGGTATATTGAACTTTTTTACCCATCGTTGAGAATTGTAAGTGCATCATTAATAAATATCTAGAATTTTACGTACATAGACCTACGTACGTGGCTTGTGAAAGTACCAACACCCCGAAGCGACTCTATAACGAAACAATGACGTTGCTTATTGAAACTTATATCTATACATTTTTGAAGTTTCCTAGGTACTCTAGTTGTTTCTTCTTCGATCCAATTATCGCGTGACTATAATACGTCTTGTTATTGTGCATTCATCACACGTTACCGTGTACAAAGGTGGGCAGATGTTTCGTAATTTTCACGTACCCGTTCCTATTACGTCCTACATGGCCGACAGGTCAACAGACAAGATAAGACCCGACGTCACGAGCAAGATTACACCGCTAGAGTTGAATCGTAAACGTCCCACCGTATGACTTGCAGTTGTAAAAATAATTTCTACACGTTTCTAATTGGTTACTTGAATTCAATATTAACGTTTTATTTGATACTTTTATATAATTGTTTAATTATATTGGTATAACTTCGGTTCGATGTGTGCATTACTAGACGTAACTATGTCTAGGGTTGCCAGGTCGCCAAACCAGACAGACTAGTCAGTTTGGCCGGACATTTCTGTAGAAAACCCAGACGCTATACATTATTGAGGATTTTGTTTTAGTATTAAGTACGACACTCTCGTTTGCGAAATGTAAAAAGCCTAACAAAAGCCGGACACCGTTTATTTTGGCCGGACACGTAATCAAAACAATTGTTTTTGTCCGGCTTTTTCCGGACGTCTCGCAACGCATACTGCGCATATTATCTTTATTATGTTACAATATTAACTACGGTATGTTATCTTCTCATATTTCAAAAATATTTTAAGAGAAAAATAAAGTTAGATCTAACATTTCTTTTTTTAAATAGTATTGGAATGACTATATCACAAAGTAAACATAGTTTGTAAAAACTTTTCTACAAACATGATTCGATTTCGTTTGTATCAAACAAAAAGCTTACAAACGCGAGTGTAATAAAAGTTTGCCATGTTAAACTGTTTAACGCTAATGCAATGTTCAAAGGGGAAGACAGTTATGTCGGGCCACCAGCCAACTTCGCAACTCGTTACGTGCCTTGACATATTTCTTATTTCAGTTTGATGTAACTGTAACAAGCATTCTGTTTGTTTGTCTGTACTAATATTATAAAGATTTTGCTTGTTGGTTTCAAATCGAATGTCGTCAATGTAAGACTCTAATGAGGATATAGATTCTATCTTAAGTTAGTCTGGGCTAAGCCTTATCGTATTGGCCCAGTGCGATTTGTTTCGAATAAATTCGATCAACTAGTTAAACGAAAAAAGTTACTATTATTCTGTTTATCTTATGGTAAGTTTTCACTGGTTTTTAAAAGAGAATAAGATGACGATTCTTACAGTGGAAACCTACTGTTAAAGTTTTGAATCTTGAAAATTAAATGATTCGTTCTCGGGAATAATATCACGTTGCACTTTTGCATTCAAAAAGCATTGTTCGGATAATGCTGCAACAGTGGAACTAACTTTTAAAAGATTTGTACGTGATAAGATTTAAAAAATTGATATTATGCAAGTAATAAAAGTAGCGATTTAATACTGTGATGATTTATTCATAAGTTCAAAACGTTTATAAACTCTTGCTTTATAACTGGATTTTTCGCTTTATTTCTAATAGGACTATAGTCGATGTTGGATACAATTTAAAAAACCTATATTTAGGTACTGATAGGAACATAATCCGACACTATGCCGATGTATCGGTGCAACACTAGCCTTATTAAAATATCAACGTTTATGTCTCCTCACAAATCAATCTGACACTTGACTTGGTAACAAAAGCGCGCCATTCTCACCAAATGATTCTTACTAATTAACGCCTAAAAGTACAAATGTCTAAAATGGATTAATTTAATCAATTATTAATCAGCCTTTATTATTCTTTGAGCCTTTTCATCAATGCTTTAAATATCAGGTACGTATTTTTAGACATTATTAGTTAGAATCATTTGACGCGAATCACGTACTTTCATTACAAAGTTCAGTGTCAAAATGAATAGTTTGGGGATACAAACGTCGACATTTTAGTAAGGCTAGTTGAGTCAATACACTGGCTCATTTTCTCCTTCTTCCTAACAGTATAAAGGTAGGTATGTAAGTACTAGAAAAATCTCGGAACTTGACTTAAATAATGATTAAAGTATTATTTTATTTCGTTTTTGTAACAAGATTACACATTAATGAAATGAAATCCCCACCGACTTACCGTCGCCAGTCGCGTAATAATGAAAGACCAAACGAACTTATGCAAACACTTTGTCAACTTTAAGCATTTTTAACGGGCTTTTTAAATTATAGAAAAAGTGAAAATTCAATTTTGTCTGCTTTGAGAACGTTTCTTTTGAGACAAGCATCTGGTAAAATTGATGAAGAATATTATTATTTATGCATTTTTGAAATTAAACTATTGTTTTTGAAAAAAATTTAAGCCATACATTGATTTTTACTTATTGTCGAAGATGAGCTGCTATTCCCAAGAATGATTCATAGGATTTTTATAAAAATAATTTAGTTATTCACAATACATTATTTAAGCTAAAATACAATTTTATTTTAACAAAGAATTTACTATTGTAACAATATTTCATTTGTTAAAATTTAATCGACTATAAAAATCAGGGAGAAAGAAAATTATACTCGACAATATAAGTAACCTTAGTATATAAGTATATACATTTACATATAACAGAATCTATTTCTTTTGTTAGATACGATATTTATTGAGAAAATGTTTTTCATTTATCTAGAAATTAATCATTAGTACAGTTACTGTGATATTTATTTTATTTGTTGCTTCATAAAATTTAAAATCATATTAGAGATTATATTAACTTTATTTTTATTTCTAAGGAAAGTAAAGATAGGGAGCCTTTTAAATGTCTTCAATTTTAATTCTTTATTCCTACACAACGCATAAGACTGTACAAAGTATAAGATAGGAATATACTTTTCCTATGAAATTTTATTTAAAGAATAGCTGTCGCCCGCGACTCTGCCCGCACACAATTAAAATAAATACTTAAACCATTAGTGCATAACGTTCGATAAATCGGACGCCAATAAAATTGTTATTTTAGGAGTTATATATATTTTACTAACCGTTTATTTTTTAAACAATAGTGTATATATATTTGAAGTGGTAATACTGTTGGTATGACATTCCGGGAAGCGATCTATCGGACGGGCTATAAAATCTAAACTTTCATATTGATTAAATATTTTATATAATTTAATGGTCAAATACACTCGAAATGAAAATATATTAAAGTAATTATAATGAAAAAGGCGTTAATAAACTTTATGCACTAATTTTAATAAGTAGCCTAGTAAGAAACAGTTCCAGACTATCTTCTACATCTATATACCATCTAAACATTCGTATTTGTGATACAAGTAAGCTTTACTAAACGTAATATCTTTGTATATTACAATTTTGGTGTAGACAGTGAATCGGTTCATACAATCGATATTAATTAGGGTACGGACATAAACCGCTGGGCCAGCGGTCTGTGTATCCAATACCTTATTGTTTAGACTAGTCAGCGAATATATATGCAAATAAATGAGTACGGAACGTGTGTGGGTGCTCTTACAATTTACGAAGTAAAGAGAAATTATTTTTGGAGATGGATAAAATAATCTAAATATAAGAAAATAATATCATTGAACTTTTATAAGTATAGAAGATCAAACTTATAAATAACTAAATGTCACCAGCGATTCTGTCCACGCGGAATTAAAAAAAACTTAGTAGCCTATGTTCTTCACAGTTATGTTCTACATCTATACTGAATTTCAGCGAGATCCATGCAATCGTTCCATACATACCTTCTAACAGACATCCATCCATTCAAACATTCGAATTTTAAGATTACTGTTAAACCGTAGTAATTTAAATAGGTATATAAATTGTTAATCACATTATTTTTACTTGATATTAAATTAATGTTTTTTGCTACCTATACGCAATGCACGTCCAGACCATTTTAACCTTGTTGCTATAACAAATTATAATCGCTTGTACAAACTTTCAAGAATAACGTAATAATACTGTAGAATGCTAGATGTTAAGGATGCAAAACTTTTACTTGGTAAATAATAATAACATCGTCATCATCATCATACTCAGCCTAAACTTGTCCACTGCTGGACGTAGGCCTCCCCCATCGATTGCCACAATGCCCGGTCCTGTGCCGCCCGCATCCAGTGCACTGCCGCAACATTGATCAGGTCATAATAATAAAAATTACACATAATTGTAGTTAGAAGTGTAGAGCGTAATTTTATTTACATTCCAATTCTGATACTGAATATATTGTGACAATGTCCTCTTCACATTGTTAAACAAACCACTTCAACGGTATTACGCTCGCCTGCATCGACTAATGAGTTGCCGTACTGCCCTAATTATTGCCTATTAACGATGCGTTATGCTATTTGTGGACTGTTAATGGGTATCAAGCTTTGTATTACGTAGGATGGGATATGTTATTTTTGGCTGAAAATAATCTTTTTTGTGGTTGTATTTATGTGTATTTCAATGTAACTGCGTGTATATAAACCGAATTTAATTATCAGGTCATTCTGTTCGTATTGATAGGAGTGTGATAGGTATAGTTAGGTTTGTTTAAATGAAAAATCTTTGATAGTAGTGATTAGAAAATTGCAAATCACCAATGATAGAAATTAATGACAGGACATTGGGATGATTGTGTTGGGAGTTGGAAAGAAATGGTTTGGAACGGACGTCCGGACGGAGAAATGGACGTTCGTGGCTCTGGGTTTAAGCAATCTGCAGATCCTGGGTTCGAATTTCACCATAAGCCAATGTGATTTTCGATTATCGATTTACATATGTACAGTTATCCGACGTTTTTACGATGAAGGAAAACATCGTGACACCTGCACATATACGCGAATAAATTCAAAGATATGTGTGAAGTTAACCAACCTGCATTGGATAGACTGTGGCCTAATCATCCTCCTCCGAGCTCCTCAGTGGAGATTTATAGAGAGCTGATGATTATATAAATCAATTCTTAAACAACGTTAAAGAATAAACGTATTATAAAATAGAGTTATAGCTAGATAACATAGATAACCTACACGCCTTCAAATTTATTTAGTTGAATGTTCGTAATTTGTCGTTTAGTTACAAAATGTTTGATCGTTGTCCTCTTCCCTTTAAATTAGTATACTAGATAATGTTATCACACGTTATACTGACACACTCAAAGACCGTTTAGATTAGATTATTGTAAAACAAACGGTGCTAAACTAATTACGCTTTATATTAAACGTTGACAAACAAGTCAACGTCAATATGATAAACTAATTTTAAAGGTGACTCCAAACTTAATTAGTAGCTTCGCTCTCTGATCCCTCTGAATACATTAAAACTGAATTCTTTGCGATAAAAATTTATAGGTAACAATTAACGTACTTTCAAGTTTTTAATTAAATAATTCGTGACAGCAAATAAATGTGTATTTGATCAGAATTTTCATTGAATTTGAAATGGTGTTCTTTTTATTTCTTAATTATTATTTTTAAGATAATTTAGTAGAACAAATGTATAATATTATGTCGGTCTATACAGTAGAGTTTTTAAATGCGACGTTTTTATCGCGTAGTATTCTATTTTAAGCTTTGGATGAAGGATATAATAGTGATTTTAAAACATTCATCACTAGAGACTCGCCAATGCCGAGTTTTAACGCGCCGTAAAAAAAAGCTTCTATGTAAATGCGCTCTTACAGTTTTGTGTTTGATTATTATCCACTATTAACCACTATGGACGATATATGTAGTGAATATACATCAGTAAATTCATTTGTTTGTCAATGTGTCAGCTTTCTACATTGATGGATTAAATTGAAGCGCGGTGAATAATTTAGATGCGCACCGAATTTGGTACTACATCGTGTTGACAACTGTAATCAATAAATATTTCTTATTTTATTCTGATTTATTTAGTTAGGTATGTGAAGTAATAAAAAGACGTAAAAGCTACAATGTTACAAGAAATATTCGCTTCAATGGTCAAATTATGTATTAAAGAACTTTTTATCTGAATCGTGCGATATTTACGTTGCCACAACGTATCTTGGTCGTGTCCAACTTTGATATATCGAAGCGTAGTGATGTGATATGTTATATCATTATCGATATTGGCAGGATTGACCGCCGCGACGTCGCGGACGGGGATCGCGTCGACCCAGACTTGTTAGATCGCGCGGTGCGGCTACTGCAGCTGCAGAATCTAGACCGCATTTACTCCTACCACACCCGACCAAGGTACGATCGATGTATGCCCATCCCTACTCCCTTAGTATCGATATCGCGACGCACGTAACTCCCGCATGAAGTTCTCTGTACCTTTTTCTTGATGTTAGATCTTTGTACAATACTGTTAAACTGTGTATGCGTTTTACTTTGATAAATAATCGTTATTTGAAATAATTTATTAATAATTACGCGTTTAACGTTTCTTGGATTTTAAAAACGATATTTAAGTGCATGTTAATGAAGTGTTCCAGAGAAAAAAAACTTTTTATTTTATAGAATCTGTCGATTTAAATGAGGTATTAAAAATATTTCTAGTTCAAGGCATTTAGGATTCAAATTGAATTGTTAAGTTACATTGTAATTACGATCGATCTAAGTAAAGCTTATGTTTTCTTCTCACAAGGTTTTTGTTCGCGAGCCATCTAATTTATTCCATATCAATTGGTTGAAGAGTTTTTATAAAAAGTTTAATGGTTTTTAATTTAAGCTAGAACAAACGATTTTCTTACTCACGTTATTAATATATAGAAGACAAAATCTATACCAATTAATTAAGGTGGTTTTTACTATCATAGCAATTTTACGATTGGCATTTTAGTAATTATTTGTATATCAGTGTTCAAAGTACAGTCGTCAAAGTTCCTAATTTTATGACTCAAAGCATAAAATAAAATACGACATTGTTCTACGGCAATTATCTTAGAGTCACAATTATTAAAAGCGTCAATAGCCTAATGGTTAAGGGTACGGATTTCCGTTCGCGAGGTCGGGGATTTGAATCCCGCCATTCGACTATTGTCGTAAACCATATACTATCACAAGCCTAGAACTTAGTTGGAATGGTAAAATAAATATTAGTAAATTTACAAAAAAATCTGCTAAAATAAGAAAAAAAATCTATGTAAAAAAGACTTGATTGGAAAATAATAGGTAAATGTGTTTGATATAGCCTTAATTAAATTTGGATATTTTAATGGATCTAAGCTGTTGTCCACTTTGACTACAGACAATTATAAATTGAGTTGTATCAATGAAGATTTTGTGATACCGTGTGATGACTCGGATGGGCTCCGAGCCTCAAGGACACTATACGTCTCCACTGAGGGGACTGAGAGTAGAAGTGATGATGATGATTTGAGTTTATATTATTTTTCTTTTGTTTTATTGATTATTAATAAAAGTGTATGGCCATCACGTAACATTGTTATACTTTTGTTCACAGGTTTGGCAAGCGCTCCGAAGCCTTCACAAACTGGGCTAAGGATCAGGAAGTAAGTTGTTCTTCTAATATTATAAATGAGAATATTTAGATGGATAGATGGATGTTTGTTTGAATGTGTCTCCAGAACGGCTGGATGGATATCAGTAAAATTTCGCATAGACGTAGAACAGAGTCTGAAAGAACACATGCTACTAAGTATTTTTTTATAATTCAGCACGGACGGAATTGCGGGCGACAACTAGTAGTAGAATAAAATAAACAAGGAGTGTCACTTGATGTTCAGTATCACTACCCAAATGTTTATGTCAGTGTTACTAATAGTTTAAGATGAAGAATAAAAGACGAATAGAGAATAGGAAAGACGAGATTTTCTTTTTATGAAGCTAAATAAACAAAGGTCGCTTTCCTTTATACCTAACGTTTCCATAAAACTATAGGCTCTCGCCTTCCAAACATAAGCCTTAGTTTATCGACTAATAACAGTTTACCCCAAATCATGTTCTTTGTTAAAAACTACTTTGGTCTTTTGTTAAGAAGATTAAATGGTTCATAAAATACTTTGTTGTTATTTTATGACCGTAAACAGTAGTTTTAGTAGCTATACCAAAATAAACTTACGATAGAGTTATGAATAACTACGTTATTAATAAAATCTATACATATTGATGGAGTCTGGATTTAACTAGTTTGGATATACATATTAGTTCATGTTGTACCTTAACTTTTATCTTGTACTGAATAAGGAACAATATTTACAGTCTTAAAATAATTCAGAAAACCTTTCGAAAGAGTCTTTCTAGAAAAGTCTCTTCTCTAATTTTACATATTCCAAGTTATGCAAAATCCATTAAAAAATTCCTAAATGACGTATTGCTAAGATAATAAAAACGTATTGATTAGATCAACAGTTTTGAAAGACTTATATTGTATTATATGTGTGTCAAACTGTTTTCTATTTATCCAAATTATGCGACTAATTAAAATTGTCTCTCTCTCACTCCCTAGCTTGCTTCCCACAAGGTGGTGGGTTCAGCTTTCCCAATCCGTCTCTTACACTTTGCTCTGTCCATGACATCTTCTTCTGAAACTTGGCACTCACTCATGTCTTTGACTACATCTTTTTATCTCATTTTGGGTCTGCCTCTGGATCTGCGACCAGGGAGGGAAAGTGGTGGGCCGTGGACGAGAGCGAAAGCGTGCCCGTGGACCCGTCCCGATGCGTTGGAGGAACAGAGGGGTTTAGTGGGTATGCCTCCGCTATGGAGGAGAATCCTACATAACTACCGCGTCCCCCCGGGGCGCGGAGTATGCATAAAGCATTCCCCTCTGAAAAAAAAGGGAGGGAAAGTTGTAGTGCTAAATTACCGACGTAGTCATGCGTCCTCCTCCTCCTCCTACTACTTAAAATTGTCTATTCTGTATATTTATAAAAGCTATTATCATTTTTAATTTCATTAAATTATATATTAGCACTTTTGAAAGCTTTTATTCCATCTTGAATATTAATATTCAATTAAATAATTCATATTAATTTCTATGTTAAAATGTAGATCAGTTCTGTCATATCTTTTGCGACTTTATTAAAAACGCCTTCGTTGAATAAATATTATTTTTACTGATATTGTATAGGTAACATATTTTATATGACTAATATTGCATTGAATTTCACAATCGCAAATCCATATTGTAAAGTTCACTCGAGACTGTAAAATCGTATAATATGAAGCAGCTTTGAATATTACGGCCATATTCTCATATCGTACGTATCTTGGATTTACGTGCGTCCTTTTATGACTTCATATTGACTATTAAATGGTCTACAAGCATATTTGAAATGGTAATAATAATGGACCTACATATTAAGAAAGTAAATCCTATTGTCGCGTTCAGCTCGAAATTGAGTCTTAGTAAACATTATTGGTTTTATAATATAGTACGCTAAAACTTATGTGACAATTGTATTTTGTATGTTTATACTTTAAAAGACTCATTGCTAGAATAAGGTCGAATTCTGACGGCTGATAGAGATGTATGGAGGCAGTAGATATTGTGCCTAACCTACGTGGTGATAAGAGCAGGTTGATGATGATGATGATGACGAGACTCATTGCTAGAATGTAATCTGCGGAGTTGATGGGTACATAATTAATTTTAGACATTATTAGTTAGAATCATTTAGCGCGAATCAGCTCACTATACGTCCCCACCGTAACACGTAAGGGTGATTAGGCCATAGTCAACCACGC
This sequence comes from Papilio xuthus, assembly GCF_000836235.2. Taxonomy (NCBI): domain Eukaryota; kingdom Metazoa; phylum Arthropoda; class Insecta; order Lepidoptera; family Papilionidae; genus Papilio; species Papilio xuthus. The sequence goes on along the minus strand of NW_013531726.1, from coordinate 5,548,175 downwards.
TGGTCAAGTGCGGGTTGGTTGACTGCACACATGTCTTCGAATTTCTTCTCAGATATCGCAATCTTCGCATCGCAAGAAAGTCGGATAAATGTACATATGTAAATCGGAAATCGGAAAACGCATTGGAACATGATGGGATTCGAACCCAGGACCTGCAGATTGCAAGTTAATTGCTTGACCCCTGAGCCACCGTCGCTCTGAGGAATCATCAGAATTTAATTAAATTAAATTTATTTATATTGCTAATGATTCACTATTATCAGTTCCTGTTCGTTTGATTAACTTGTCTCTTTTCCTTCCAGAAGCCGGACCTACCGGCGTGGTTGACTTACGCCCGGAGGAGATGAGTGCAGCGAATCAACCGGCGTCATAACTAAACATTCTATTACTATTCTATTACGTCAATCTACCGGACTCAAACGCTAACATTTAAGGGACTTGTTTTATCTTTAGATTTTTCTTATAAATAGTCGTAGATTAGATTTCAATTCATCGTTAGTGTTCTTTTATGTTCTTTTCTATTTTAATATATTTCAGTAAGAATGGCCTTGGTTATAATTTTCTTTTAAACAGTATTTAGCTACAGAAATATTCATAGACATAATTTGAATTGGAGAATAATTTTATAATCATGTTATTGTTCATATATGTTACAATATTTATTCTAAAGATTAAATGTCATTGTAATGTTATCAGTAATAAATGCAATTGAGAAAACGTAACGATAAGAACTTGTTTTATTTCAAGCATTTAATTCCAACCCTGAGTCACTTAACATCACTTAATGCCCGTAGTTTTTTTTTTATATCAGAGGGTGACAAACGAGCGAGCAGCCACCTGAAATCGCTGAAAAAGCGAGATGACCGTTGCCCATAGACATACGCAATTGCATATGCGTTGCCTACCTTTGATCGACGGAGGAGAGGAAGCGAATGAGGAAAGTCCACTTCCACTTCCCATCCTTTCCTTACAAGAAAGAGTAGGCCTCCGGGACGCACATTCATCAGACGAAACGCGGAATTGCTTCCACTTCACGCCTGTCTTCTATGTGGTCGTGGTATTTCACCGGGCGAGCAGGGCCAATTCGTGCGAAGACGTTATAGCGGGCTCTACCACTGTTAACTGTAGTGTACTATTCCTTTAATTCGCATTGAATATTGCAATCTGTATATCACTTAGTTGTTGTCTTTTTATACTACTGGTTTAAAAAAAAAAAACTACAATCGAGCGTGGATAAGCGAGAGACCAAGGGACCGAGATATTTATCTTGCTTATAGAGGTATGTGTAGAAGCCGAGTTTCACGCTTATGAAGGTCGTCCGCGACCAGACAATGACTCTCGCTTATAGATATCTCGCTTATTCAGTTTCAACTGTGTGTTCTCATATACTGTTTTGTTTTAAGTCTTCTACTTATGGGAATAAAAAAAATCTCTGTTCTTTACTTAGTATATTTATCCATTCTATTAATTATTTTGTCAGTACATCAATATAAATAAACGGCTAGCTTAAATCGTAAGCATAAATATTTCAAAGGTTGTTTAAATACTAAAGATAGGTTGTCTTGATTTGTTTAGAAATCGTGACACGCGACGTGTTTTTACATTTCAAATTGACAAGAATCTTCTGCATAAGCACCTAGTTTATACAACCGTTCACTTAATTTATATTTAAATACTTATGTACTATTTAAAATAAGAATAAAAGTTACATTAATCATAAACAATAATTGTATTTGTGAAAATACATTAAAAATGAAATGATTATATCATAAAAAGTTGCCAAAAGAAATATCGAAATATATTTAAGTGAAGAAGAGACAGTTTACAGTTATTTATACGTATAAATTATAGGGTCTAATTCTATACAGACAAACATAATGAGGAAAGGAATGAAATTGTAAATTCCAAGTATGGAGATGACCTTAAGCATTGTATCTTCTCTAATATTGATTTTCACGCTAAACACGATTTGACTAGATTATTTAAAAAATCCACTTTAATCATTATCAATAAGTTTTATACTATGATTTACAATTTCAGGAAAAGACGTAAAACAACTAGACAGCTACAATAAGACTACCATTATACAAAAGACGATAGACGGATGGAAATTCTGGGGGCAATTAGCATTAAGTTAATCTAAAAGTTCTAATTCATAAGTATGCTAAAGGGTTAAATACTAAGAAGGATAGAATAGGATAGGATTAGAAGACCATCTAATAATTTAAATTTGGCAACTTTAAGAATGTATTTACACGTAATTGTAGTTAATACATTGTAACTTTAAAGGAATCTTATGTGGAACATTTACAACCACTTTATAAAAGACTTTCTTGAATCTAAGAGACCCCGCACTTTGTAATGCTAGACCAAACTATCGGGCAACTGAAAGTCTCTAATGTGCAGGGGCTCTAATTCACAGTCAGTTTTAATTTTTGCTTTCTGGCGGTTCTTTCTAAATTTCTCATGTTAAATTTTTAACTACAAAGCCCTTAATATTAAATTTGGCATTCTGAACTACGACAATTTTCTAATTTTAATGTTATATTAAGTGTCCGTTGTAATCTAAATTAACTAGAGGCTTTGAGCAATAAGATACATTCAAATATTAAGTCACAGCACATTCGTCACCAGCTTGGCTATTGAAATTACTCCAAAATTATTTACACCACTTTCTTCATTTACCATCTAAAGTATTGATTCAATGAGTGCTTTTCATTCTAATAAATATCGCCGAATTAGTTGTTTTATAGGAAATTTGCGACTTACATACTTATCTATAAATTTTATTAATTAATGGTAAAATTAATAAGAGAATGTTATAAAAATATTCACTGAAGTCTTTTAAACTTACTAATTACATAACAGTTATGTTTATAAAGAACGATTGTCATTTTGTGTAAGATTTGACACAATATTTAACCTGTTATTTATTTGTAGTTTGCCTTCAATTTTTGTTATTCCTGCTTCATTTCCTTCCTTAAGAAGTTCCCAAAGATGGTTTTTATCTAGAATTTCGTAACCTTCTTTATTTTCTGGTGCTATGTCGGTCTTGACATTTTCAGCTAAAGATTTAGAAGTTTCAGATATTGGTGTTGGAGGTATTTTGTGTATTTCTTTATTAATAGATTTCAAAGTTTTTGTTACAGCTTTTTCAATGACAGCTGGTTTAGGTTTATTTTTGGATATTTTTACGTATGTTTTATTGTTTTCTTTTAAGTCAATATCTGTGTTATTCAATTTCATGTTTATACGAGGTTTTACAATTTGTGTAACGGGTTTTGGCTTTTTGGTTTTATAATGCATTGTCTGTATATTACTTTTTGTTATTGCAGCAATTGTATGAGGTATGGCAGTAGTTTCTTTGTGCGCAAAACCTGTATCGTTAGTTACATTTTTGATAAAATTGTTGATTGTTAAAATATTATTAACCTTTGAAGTTGAATTGTTCTCATCTTTAAAGTCAGTTACATTTTTTAGATGGCTAATTTCATTTTTCATATGAATTTTGGAGGAATTACTTTTTTTCAATATTTTGATGTCCACGTGATGTGTTTCATTATTAGTATTTTCGTCTTTTGACTTAATAAAGAATTTTTCTTGTTTATCTCCGTAAGTAGCTTTAAGAGTTCCTTTGCGTCTTGTCAAAACTTTTTTCTTTGCTTCTTCTTTTTTGGGAAAATATTTTGGTAGTTTATTAGCATTTACTTCCTTTGTGCCAACTATTAACGGTTTCAAGTGATTATCAAGAGTTTGATTATTTATATTAATAGTATCATTACTTTTTATTGAAGAATCACTGGTTTTGTTTAAGTAATTACTTATTGTATTCGTCATTAAGCTGTTGGAATCATTAACAATCGGTTTAATTGTTGTAGCTGGTGATGTTGTTAGTGACGTTATGGTAGTACGTTCGGTATCCTTGTATTCAGAGACTGTAACAATTTCAATTATTTCAGCATGACTGTCATTTGTTTTGAAATTAAGTAGAGTATGATTAGTTTCATTTTGCTTTCTAAATTCATAATCTCTACTGCATATTCTTCCGCATTCACAGATGTTATCAATACTTGCTGTAGTCGTTAGACTTGCGATTTCAGTTTTATCAAACCAAGTGATAAAGTCATCATCAGTGATGCCCCGAAGAAGTGGACTGCCAGGTCTTGCATGGAAGAATGTTTCGACAGCTAAATCTGGACGTGTTGAAGGATATATTTTTGCAAATGCAGGTCGCAGGCTTGTTATGATGAAGTTTGACCGAGCTTCGTAGGTTACACAAACAGGGCAAGTTGAACTGATCTGTAACATGCAAAATAAAGCATAAGATAAGATATTAGAGTTTGCTGCAATCATATTAGTATCACTTACTCAGTACGTTTAATAAAATCCTTCCTATTGATATGTCAATGTTATATTAGATGTTATTTTTTTTCTATTTCGTAGTACTGGAAGTGTCATATAGCTTAAATATTCTGTTTTTATTTTATTTTTTATATCATATTTAACACTTACATTGGCGAAGACAAACCACACGGATTCCCCTCGAGAGCCATAATGCAGGTCTGCAAACGTTGCACCATCTAGCACCACAGGATTGACGGAGTGCAACTCATACCCGGAGAAGAGCGACGACTCTAGACGTAATATACCGGAACGCTCTTTTCCTTTCCACCTAAAAATAGCAACAACTAAATTACACATTACCAGAATAACATTCTAAGTTTCATAAATCTATTTTGAGCGAGAAACTTTTTTGGGTCTAACCATAAAAACCATAGACAGTGTTTTAATTATATCTTACCTTAAACATACGTCAATCATTCTATCGCTCGCTGATATTACCAGAAATCATGATTTATGAAATATGAATATCAGTAGACTTTTGAAATGCGATGTTGAAAAATACAAAACAAAGCATTTATACCGAAAGCAGCAAAAGCAATCAAACACAGATTGTCAAAAGGATAAATACTAGAACTTACTTGAAACATGTCTTGATAATTAATGTCGGTAGATTTCCTTGCAGGTCCTCTATGCTACTCCTTTCTGGATGAATTTCTTCGATGATAGCAGCTTGAATATTCAACAGAGCATTTTCAGCTTTAGGAGTATAAGTAGAGTACGATATTGTTCCCTGGAAGAAAAGGATATTTATAAACAAATGATAGTCTAAACAAATACCTTATGAAATGAATAACAAAGCTTTGATCAGACAAATATTCACCTGAACAGTAGCGCAGCCAGCGCCGGTGGCATAGACAAAAACTTTAGTCGGTAAACCAGGCAGCTGTAGTGGCCGAGGTGGTGTTTTAGCTCGTAGCTCCAATGTGTCAGTTAATTCCATACCAGCTGTTGCTAAAGATACAGTTAACGCTCTATGTCTGAAAGTACAAGGGTTATAAAACAATTATTTTAAAGTGTTGTCTTTAATTAAAATATGTCAAAATTGTATATTTTATTCACCTGTCATGAGCCAATGCGGCGTACTGGGCTGCAGCTTTAGTAGCGCTATATGCAAGGCTCGGGTGACGCTGCAATGTCGACGCTCTGTAGTACAAGAATCGGGCAGCCGCCTCGCCTTCAGCTAGAGCTCCGCGAGCGCACGCTGCCAGCAACACTCTTACACCAGCTACGTATTGTTCCATAGTTACAGCCTCTGTAAAAATACGTATTTATAAAAGTGATAAGGATTGTCTAACATATTCAAAAACTATCCCACCATATCTTTGAAAAAATATCATCTAACAGTTTTTTTAGTAAAGGATTAAATCTTACCGTACGATGTAGTTTTTATATTTCTAGATGTCTCTTCTAGAAGCCAATCTGCAGCATCTTTTCTCGGAGCTGGCCATCCGAACTCGCCTTCCTCAGTAGTTGAAGCATTTCTTAATATTGTTAGAGCTTCAGGAACAATCGGACTCCTGATATAAAAAGTTCATTTATAAGATTTTTATAACATCGCCATCTATTATGCCTAATTGGCATTATGCGAAAGCAACTTTTATAAATTAATTTTAACTTTTCAATCGACTGTCTATATTCTTAGTTTCTTATGCTATGAAAATAAATTAAATAGCTAGGTGTGTTCAGTTACAAATATTAAAGATCATGTTATTACCTTGCAAGTACGAGGGCTAGGACTGTAGCAGCAAGAGCAGCCGGTGATGTTAGATTGTAGATGTTCTTTTCCAAATAGGCTTGACTTTTCTTTGCAACGGTAACATCGAACTAAAAGAAAAATTGAAAACTTTCTTTACTAAGCAAAAATAACTAGCTGCCACCCAAGACTCCGTCCATTCATCATGAAATAATACTTAATTACTATTCTATATGTTATCCAGGCTATGCCAAATTTTAGCGAGATCTATTCAGCCATTCTGAAACCTTCTTCAAAACATCCATCCAATTTAGATTTATAATTATTAGATGAAATTGTTATGACTTAGACCAGTCTGTCGTTTAACTTAACTTAAGGGTACAGTAAAAAACTCAACAGTGTTCAATACCTCATTTTCAATTCCGACTTCAAGCAACGCTGCTAAAGTTTCAGCTGTTATTTCAACTTTCCTTTCGCTTTCTATTTCCTCGTCTGTCATATTTCCATCTTTATCATAATAATAATATTCATTAACTTCAGTTTCTGTGCCATTATTTTTCTTCATATCCAATGGATAATAATCCACTTCTTTATCAGCCGCTAAAGGTGAAAACGATCCATCAGCTTCTTGTCGCATTTGAATCCATTTCTTAATGGATTGCAGTAAATTGGGATCCACTGGGTAGTAAGATTGAATTTTTGTTAAGATTTCTAACATTTTGATTGTAGATAAGTGACTACTCATTGCTGGATGGTCGCTAAAAGAATTGTCACTTTTACGAAATGATAGTAAAATCTGAACCTGAAAACAAAAGGAAGGTATCAGTATGAATTTTAAATAAATCTTTTCAAAAATTATTGCATGTAGTGTATTTTCATTATTTACCTGTTCTGGCAATTTCTTTAAAATTTTCTCTCGCTCATTGTCTTCTACCAAGTGTGGAATGTGCTCTAAAGCTAACAGCGGTGCTAGACTAGCTGATGCTGCAGACAGCTGAGAGTCTCTCCACACTGCAGCCCATTGGTCAGCGGAATCCGTAAGCAGACTGTACAAAGGTAGATGAAGACCTCCTGACACGAGGAGAGTGCCGCTCGCGGATCCTGGTACAACGCCGTGAGGAAGACCGAGTTCGAGAACTTGGGAGAAGCCGGCTTCTTCATTAAAATTCCAAATTCTGTCGAAAAAAATCAATTAAATTATTATTTCAAATATTATGTAGAGTTTATTAATGCCAAAAAGAATACAATTTATTTGATGCTAGGCAATTTTCAGCAATGCGTGCTTCGGATGTATCAAAGGCCATATTTGTTAATGTTGTTTCTTAATTGGCTCAAAGAGAGAGCAGTGATATCCTTTTTTATTTAAAAATTGAATTTCATTTTTTACCTGAAGTCCGCCTTTTCTCCCCACAATGCGCTAAACCCTACATAGTTGATTCTCATATCAGGAGTCAGAGGCCAGACTAGGAGTCTCCTTTCTGCCGGTGCTGCGCCACGACCAACCGATAGTCGACCGCCCTCCCACCACACCCACCACGCGCACCACGACTCCGCACCAGAACATTCGTCGTCGTTGCCCGTTTGTTCCGCGCTGGCTAAATGCACGTCGTACCCTGGAATAAACGACATCGTCCCAATATAAGAAATGATGAAAACTGGTCATAAATAATATTATATATAAATTGTTTTTGCTTTGAAAGACTGCAGACAGGAAAGAGCATAAAAATAACTTTCTTTATAATTTGGCTTCTAATTATTTAATTAAGGAAAGCTGTGATCAAAACAAAGTGAAAGGAATTACTTCTGGATGATAAAAATGTGTCTCAAAATCAAACTTAAATCATTATTGTGTGTTGTCCGCAAAGATTGTGAATCCAATTAAAAAACTGGTCCACTATATAAACAACAATAGCTTTTCTATTTGCTTTATCTAGTATGTCTTCTACGTAATTACCATGTTTCCCTTTAGCGATCCAAACGCGGGACCTCTCGAACACGACTCTGTACATATCGTCTGAGGGTTCTCGTATAGAAGAAAGTGCGACATGAGCAGCACCCTTCGCCCGTAGTTCCAGAACCAAACCAGCTCGGTTGCGCGGCGCTGCCACCCACTGCCATTCCCAAGAGCCAAGGGACGATACCGCGAGATGTTCTGAAAGATATAAATAAAGCGTTATAGTGAAAACTAAAAGGACATCTAAGGTAACATTATTTTACCAAAAAAAATATTAGTCTATTCATTTCCAAATCAAGTTTATGATTCCAACGTTTCCTACGAATAGGTAATTTTTTTTTTGGTCAATTTGAAGAAAAATCCTTTACAATTGTTGAAGTTAAAGAGATAATTTTTATTTATTTAAGCCTTGTATCATGAGCTCATTTAGTTGTAGTATTAAGTACATAAATAAAAAAACAAAAATTATATTTAACACAACAGTCATACAAATACTGAAGACGCTATCTTAAAGTTCGTGTTAAAACTTACCATTAGCACAAAAGTATGCACTCTGAGTGTCACTTCTGTGCAATCCTTCAGGCAGCACAAGCACACTCGCCGATCTTATCACTGAGCCGACCAACGTCTCGTTGTTAAATGATGTGTAAGAAACGGAACAATTGTCCGCACTGTATCCAGTTACTTCAACTGAAATATAACATAAGGAAATATTTAAGAAAGTATTTTATAGTTAAGTAGCTTATGCTCGAAACTCTGTACGCGCCGAATAAAAAAATATTAATAAGTAGCCTACGTGTTCTTCCAGATTACGTTCTAAATGTATGCCAAATTTCATCAATATCCGTTCAGCCGTTTTGAAGACATCTATTAATCTATCCTTCCAAACATTCGCATTTAAAATATTAGTAAGAAGTAAGAAGTAAGATAGTAAGGATGTAGGTATATGAACAAGCGGCCATTTGATTTTGCTAAAACAGAATATATCACCTTCCCAACCTTTTCTTATAAGATAAAAGATAGGAAAGACGAATACGAGTATTTAACGATAGTTATTTCTTTTTGTTTTATTATTTACTGATACTAAAAAATAACGAATGATTATAAATATATCTATAGACAATTTCCAATCATAAATCGATACAATAATTTCGAGTCTTATAAAACTTTTATATCAGTATAACGCTTTGGTAATGTCGAGATTTATATTACTTTCTTACGACTTACAGCAGCTTCCTGTGTCAACCAAGAAGTGTATACGCGGATTATGAGTTAAATCACAAACAAGAATCTTTATACTTAAGTCTTTCAAGTCTTCGTCGACTTTTCATTGAGTTTTTTTTTGTCAAGTTTTTAATTTTTTTGTTATTACTTTTAAAATAATATAACTTGAGGGTTATAACTAAATTATTAGATCTATAAAATCAAATCGTAAATACGATTCTTGTCTGATTTAATCTGAATAAAACAATCGAATCTGAATCTAAGTCATTATATGAACAATTTTTGATTTCCTTTCGAATTAGAAACTAAATGAAACTATTTTAATCCTAACAAGGACATTTGAAATGCTGGTATACGATTGGATATTTGGAAAATGGGTTTACGTTATCATAGTGAAGCCATCTACATAATACAGGAACTCACGTCATTGATGCGATTGTTCCCACCCGAGTTCAATTTAAATGTTAATTTGCGACTCCGCCATCAATTTGACTAGCTTGTTAGCATGCTTGTATTAATTTGTATACCTTAATATACGTAAATTTAGACTAAATTGATGTTGTTGGTAAATTATTGATTAGACGTACAAGTTAATATTTTTGTAAGTAAAATCTTTTAAAATAGTAACCGTATAATCAAAATGTATGTATAAAATATATCGTCCTCCCTGTCTTTCATTTGAACAAAACAGAGATAGCTATTTGTTTTAAAGGAGAATTTAACGATATGTTATATTTGTTTTCCTTTTTTAAATATAATAAATGCGAATGTTTAGATAAATGGATGGTTCTTTTTTTGAAGGTATCTCCAGAAGGGCTGAACGGATCTCGATTAAATTTGACATACTGTTAGAACATAAACTGATATAAAAACGGCTAAACACTCACCGAGTTTCGAGCCCATCGGGGGCCCCTCACTGAAGTGAGCGACAGGCCGCGTCCGCGAAATAATACCAGTACCACTCATCCTGATGAAGGGCCCCGAAACTAGTCGGTGCCGCCACCGAACGAATATACGTGAGTGTTTAGCCGTTTTTATATCAGTTTAGTATAATGTCTCACGAAAGTTTGAATAATTTATTAAAACATAGTCTGAAAGTACACTTAAGCTGCTATGTTTTTTTTTTTAATTCCGCGCGAATAGAGTCAAGGGTGACCGCTAGTAAAAATATAAAATGTAGAAATTACTTTCAGTATTGTAGTTATATTTTATTAAAATATAAGAGTCATTAATCAAGCAACGTTAATGATATAATTTGAGTAACAAACTTCGTAGCGTGCAAGAGTTTGAACAAACTTCTTGGTGATAAGTTAACGCTGAGATTGTTAAACCAAACTAGAACAGTACTTCGGAAAACTGATTATAAATAACAATATATCTTAGAAAGTTTTTAATAAGATTGGATGCAACTGAAAGTAACTATGTCCATCATATGTGTTGATATTTATAGAACTTAGAAGTTTTACATTTTGATGTTATTCGATTAATCTAAATCGAGTTTTAAAATAAACTTTGTGCCTTAAATTTTCATATAAAAGCTAAAAACCTTAGGATGCGTCAATCATTCTAATACTAATATTATAAATGTGAATGTTTATATGGATGGATAGATGGATGAATGGATGTTTGATTGAAGGTGTCTCTGTAACGGATCACCGGATCTTGATAAAATTTATCAGATATATAGAAAATAGTCTGGAAGAACACAAAGACTACTCATTAAGAGTTTTTTGTAATTCCGCGCGGATGGAGTCGCGGGCGACAGTTAGTTCTACAATAAAACAAACTAAAGTCGAGACTGCTTCGGAACTTAATTAAAATAATTTGCTACAAGGATTGCGCTTCGAATCATTTTTTTAAGTGTTGTTTACAATTATTTTAAACTTCTAAATAGTTTGTAAGTTTATTGAAATGTTTGAAAGTATCTCAAAACCTTTTAAGATTACAAATACATTGTAAAATATTTTTTCCTGGTTCTATCTCAGAATTGGTTCTACTCATTGGTCAAGTTGACACACCAACTCGTGTCACCGTTTGATTAATAAATAATTGCTTAAAATCTCTTCATTATCCTCTTCCTTAGTTAATCCGAAAATGCCCAAACAATCGCATCAATAACTCGAATACATCCAGTAGTGGTCTGATCTAGTCTGATGAAATAAGCAAATGTTACCTGTAATATTCTTCCTTCCCGGCGTATTAACAGCGACTCTAACCACCAGCTGAGTACCGCCGCGTGGACCGAGACGCAGTCGCTCAGTCACATATAGAGCTCCCGTACTCGCGAAAGCCGCGCCAGCGCTCAATGCCAGTAGAGCGGTCACCTTAAATAAATACAGATTTGTGTAAAGACCTATACAGTTTGTGCTTAGTTTACACACGACTTACGTATGCGTGTAAGTGTGTAAGGCCTCGTGCCCACGGCGAGTAACGAGGCGGCGCGATGGAGGGCGATGTTATCAAAATTATAGTACAGTACAGTGACGCGCATGAGCGGGAGCGGAGTACTTTTGTTTACATATAATGTCGCGTCGCCCCGCTCGTCGCTAATTTAGTGACCACTCTTATTATGGTCATATAAAAGTAATTCATATAAATACTCATACTTTTATTTTTATACTAGTTTTACTAATATTATAAATGCGAATGTTTCGATGGATGGATAGATGGATGGATAGATGTTTGTTTGGCGGTATACATGGAACAATACTACTGATTTTTATGAAATTTGGCACAGATATAGAACATAGTCTGGAAGAACACATAGGCTACTAATTAAGGTTTTTTTAATTCCGCACGGATGGAGTTGCGTACGACAGTTAGTAATCTATATTCGTATAACTTTACGCTTGCAAATGGAGTTTATGTCGACGTATCTTAAGTAATCCGTATTGTTCGATATACAACGATTTATCACTTTACTTTATGAGTACATAAAATTGTGAAAGTTATACTTTCGTGTTATGATACTTGGAAGCAATCTCTCCAATGTTGTGTTAGTCAATAATGTTTCTTAGATGGAGTCACTGTTGATACACGTCCGCAGTTTATTGACACAGAAACCGATACTATATTATTATTGTCGAGTGGAATTTCTGCTATGGATAATGGATTGGATATATTTTATGGATATAATATTCTTGAAGAAGTATATTTCTGTTCTGTTTTAGTTCAATACTTGGTTATTATAGTAATTACAATATTGTAAGCTTGTAAAGTATAAAATACTAGCTGTCGCCCGCGACTCCGTCCGCGTGGATATATAAAAAAACTTAATTAGTGTAGCCTAGATTAACTGTGTAGTGTGTGTTCTTTCAGACTATGTTCTATACGTATGCCAAATTTAATCGAGATCCGTTCAGCCGTTTTAGAGATATTTTCAAACACCCATCCATCCATCCACATCACATCCATCTAAACATTTGCATTTATAATATTAAGTAAGTTAAATAAAAAACAGCTCTTCAAGGCATAAATTCGAAAAAAAAATGAATAAATAGTACACTATGACCGTCTCCTGGCTCTATGCTACCACCTCACCAATTTTCAGCTATATCGTTAAAGCCGTTCTTGAGTTATAAATAGTGTAACTAACACGAATTTCTTATATGTATTTATATATAGATTAAATGTACTAAGGGGTGAAACAATATGAGAGTAAAGAATTACAATTTTATTTTATATAGCAATCCTCGTTCTTTTCTCCAAATGCCTTAATTGAAACTATTCTCTTAATTGATTTGCATTTATCTAATTAATGTAAAAAATTTAATTTAAATTGATTATAATCGTACATTATTTAACATTCATTACATTTTTTTCAATTAATCAAAGCTCAAGGAAAGAAAGGAAACGTGAATAAAGTTGTTAATGTAACAAGAGAAGCGTTCAATGTAAGTGCAGGAGGCGTACTGCACTGCAGAGATGCATACGTCAGAGAATTTTATTCCACGCAACATAATGGTGTCGGATAAAAACTTTTCAAGAAGATTACGCTTAGTGGAAATAAACCAAAGAATAGCTTACAGTCTTAGCTTAGAAATTTGATACTTCTATTTTTAATTATAGCCGACTTCAAAATGAAGGACGTTATTAATAAGTCCGTATTCTTTATGTATGTTACCGCGTAACTCCACCCCTGGTGCTCCGATTTTGATTTTTTTTAATCAAAAGGTTTTTATTAAAAAGAAATTGTTAAAAACAATATCAACATTGTAATAACTGGCTGGCTAAGTGACTATAATGTTTGTAAATTGTGTGGAAAATAAATAAAAGTAATAAATAAAGGTTGAATAGATTCTGTGAAACTTCCAAAGGCCGAGTAGCCGCAGGCGTGACAACAAAATGTAGCGCAATAAAGTGCGAATTAACGTCCAGGAACCAATAGGAATGTACAAACATTCGTGCAGTTGACGCAAACAGCGGTAATTAGCTTTCAACGTGACGCTCGTATCTGTTGGTATTATATACTAGCTGTGCCCGCGACTTCGTTCCCGTGAAATACTATGTTTGAGCTTGGCGCGGTACTGTACAGTAACTGGAACACCAGTTTATTTATCTAAAAAAAGGTTCTTGACAGACAGACGGACAGACAACGAAGTGATCCTATAAGAGATCCGTTTTTTTCCTATGAGGTACGGAACCCTAAAAAGAATATTTTTATAATATACACGTAGCCTAAGTTACTTATTATTACATCAGCTACCTGCAAATAAAAGTCCCGTCAAAATCGGTCCACCTATTTCAGAGATTAGCCTTAACAAACAGACAGACAGACAATTGTAAATAAAGTTATTATGGTATGCACCGTAAATATATTCATATACATGTAGTAAAAAACGGTAATATCAATATTACAAACAGACACTCCAATTTTATTTATATGTATAGATTTGGTCTTTGGTCGGTCGTTTGGCGCGGTTTGCGTGCGGTGAGTACAAATGTGTCATTTATGTGGCAGTAACATTTGGTGCGGTCTATTGGTAACATATAAAACTGCGGTTTACCCGAATAAAATTCACGGTACTGCTTTCAGGGATTACTCATGAAAATCAGAACCATTACAATGCTATATAAACATCAATGCGAGCGTCGGTGGCTCAGGGGCCAAGCACTTGACTTGCAATCTGCAGGTCCTGGGTCCGAATCCCACCATGTACCAATGTGTTTTTCGATTTCCGATTTACATATGTACATTTATTCGACGTTCTTACGTTGAAGAAAAACATCGTGATGCAACCTGCACATATCTGAGAAGAAATTCAAAGATATGTGTGGTTGACTACGGACTAGTCACCCGTAACTTAGAGTAGGCTCCGAGCCCCTCAGTGGGGACGTATAGTGAGCTGATGATGATGATAAACATCAATAACCGAGAAAACAAATTTCAGTACCACCATTGTATAGCAAAATATTAACTAACGCAAATTTTTATACTCAAATAATCTGTAATGTAATGTTATCAGCTTTATTGTATACATTAACTTTATTAAGCGCATCCTTGCATTTTATTTAATAAAAAAAAATAGTAGCCTATGTCTTCTGCCAGACTATGTTCTACAACCATACCAAACTCCATCGAAATTCGTCGAACCGTTCTATAGATACCTTCTAACAAACATCCATTCAAACATTCGCATTTATAATATTACTAAGAAGTAAAACAAGATTATCTAATGATCTGTTTGTCAATAAAGAAAACACTTTATACTTACAACTTAGTAAACAAAGGCTAAGTGATATTAAAGTATCAAAATAATATTATACAGGATAAGTGAACCCTAAAACATAACGATAACCATGGAAAACAATGCACGGGTTACACTGATGCGAGTTTGAATCGTTAAACCGGTATAGATTGCCTAATCGGCCCATTTGCGCCGCCGAAACCCGCGCTGATCCCGGCAATCCCTAATCGGGATTCGATGAGAGACATCGATCGCAAACATATTGCTACCGCCGACCGTGCCCGCGACTTAATAGGGTAACCGTGTGTGAGTTTCGTTAAAACGTCGAATATTGTTTTTCATAATACAGACATAAAGTCGCTGGATGCGCAGAGAAAGAAAGAAAAGAAGAGAGAGACAGGAACGAATACTACTTCGAAAAGGCCTATGTTCTGGTCTCGACGGTGGCACTATCACATAGCTAGATGTCAGGTTATGTTCTTATACAGTTTTATGATGTAATATTTAAATTTAACAACAATCAAGCAAGTCTTTTTTGTCCTAACACGTAGACAGAGTTATAAATTTCTATTTGAATTATTCAGCTTTAAAAAACATAAGTAAAATGTAACAATACATTATTCTTTTGTAATTTTTATAAGACATATTTTATGATGACATTGAATAGGTTGCTCTCTCGTTAAAGTTTATCGATGGAGATCAAAGCCAAACAGGGCGCGTATTATCTTCGCTTCGTACGCTCCACTTTGCCTCCAAACTACTAAGAAAAAAATATAAAAGAAACACGTTTCTGGAAACGTGAATTATATAAGACTAAGCTAAAGGTTGTTGGTTGTATTTTGTGAATGAAATATTTTTCTTCTTTCCTGATAATTTTGTATAAATTTAACCTAACAAGTAAACAGTAATTTTTGTATTGATTTCTACTAAATATCTCTAGTTTGCCTACAATTCCGTAAATGAATGTTTTTACTCATTTTTTTTGTGTAATTTTTAAAGTAAACCTAAAATTCTCTAAATGATATGTTGATAGGAAACGCATTATTTGTTGTAAAATATAAAGTGACTCAAGTTTTTAATATCATAGACAAGAGTCAAATGGAAGTCCGCATTTCGTCTAATTAGTGTGCGTCCCGGAGGCCTAATTTAGTCCCTTTTCCCTTCCTATACTTTTTCTTATTAGGAAAGGATGGGAAGTGGAAGTGGTCTTTCCTGATGAGAGGATGCATGGAAATGTTTTCTTTCCGTGCATCCTCTCCTCCGTCGATTAAAGGTAGGCAACGTATATGCAATTGCGTATGTCTATGGGTCACTTCGTTATTTCAGCGATCTAATGTAGCCGTTCGCTTGTTTGCCACCTTATGATATAAAAAAAGCAGTGTAACCAAACATAAAAATACATTCTTACAACGTGTCGGTACACAGAACAATAATCACAAGAAATGTATTTATTTAGGACTGGTCCTTACATAAATGTTATAGCTGTTATTTCTGTTTCGTGCATTCAAAGCCATAAATTAATTTGGCAAGCGTACGGATGTCGGATAAACTTTGTTATAACAGTCGCAGTATTTCAGGTGCGATGAGAATAGAAACAAACGACTATTCTGACGTTCATTAATGGAGCTTGAAATGTAGAAACAAGTGAAGACGTAATTTGACTAACCCTTGGTTCCTGAGACCAAAATCTCTATATAAAACATATCGTCATCCTGGTTACAGTTACGAAGATTTTGGTCTTAGAAACTCACAGTAAGTATAAATAACTTAAGTGAAAATTTCTCGTAGCTTAGTTTAAAAAGGTCACTATTATTATAAAATATCTAAACAACAAAATTCACTCTCAAAATGTTTCATTACGTAGTTATTTAAATTTTGAACTTAATTTACACTGATAGTAAGGTTTATTTTACGTAATATTAATGACGTTATCAATAGAATAATTTAATTATTAAAACCTATAATAAATTTCATCAAAGCGACAACAGAAATTAAAAAAAAATCTGCATGACCATACTTACATCCATACAATTATTTATGTTATTTGTAATCTTCACATCAACTTCGACAGTTTCCCCAACTTTTAATACAGGTGGTAAGGCAAAGTCCAGTTGTATAGGACGGAACACATTTATCGTACGAGGTGCTGAGAAACGCAGCCCTCGATTAGATAACGATAGAGCCCATAGTGACCAACGACCGGCTTCAGATGGCGCTGCAATTGTCACCCCATCTGTTGATAGTTGACTCCTGAAACAAATATAAAGTTAAATACTCGTATATAAAGTATGCTACAATTTTTATTAAATATATTCTTTTAGATATAAAGGAAAGTTTTAATTAAATAAGTTTTTAAACTGCATTTATTGTTTTGTAGTCTTGATGAGTTAAAGGCAACATTTTCATTTGACTTAACTCATAATATTTTCTTTAAATAATAGAAGATTTTTTAAAAGTTAATTTACTAATATTTCTTCTACCATTCCAACTAAGCTCTAGGCTTGTTCTGGTTTACGACAATAGTCGAATGGTGGGATTCGAATTCTCGACCACATGATCGGAATTACGTACCCTTAACCATTAGGCTATTGACTTAAAATTCAAACGTTGGTATAATATATGTATGTGTAGTTAATTTCGTAATTATTTTTAATTAATTAATTAATGATAATAAAATATGTTTTTATTAAAACAAAAATGAATAAATCATACGAAATATTAAATACGGCAACATTTTAATAATATAAAGTTCAATATTTTAAACACGACTCATAATTATTCAACATAAGCATTGTTCAAGCGGAACTAGCTACAGCTATGTTAATTAAGTCGTACAATGTACATGGTTTTATCGAAATATTGTATCAGTGGACGTAATTTTAATTGGTATAATGAAAATAGGAACAGTAATTCAATTACATTAACTTTTTATGTACCTATTACTTTTTTAATGACTATCTAATAAATTAAGAGATTCCCGCCACGTGGCGTATGAAATCGACTACCATTATTCCGATAATCGTATCGCTGAATGGACTAATAGCGAAGAGCTTCAACTAACATCTCAAAAAGCTCTCTTTAAACAGTTGGATTAAGGGCCCGATACAAAAGGCATCCCGCATCGTGAGAAGGTTCCTGTCTCTGCAGCCCTGACTACTGGTTGTTTCAGTCATGGGATTCCGCAGCCGGTGATGCTCTATTGTTAATATTATATTTTTGTTTAATTTTTATTTTATATAATATATAAAATGTAATATATTAAGAATAAGATAAATAAATGAATACGTATATAATCTTATATATAAAATTCTCTCGTTTTTTTTTTCATCCCCATACTCCTCCGAAACGGCTTGACCGATTCTTATAAAATTTTGTGAGCATATTGAGTAAGCCTGAGAATCGGCCATCATCTATTTTTAATCCCGCGCGGACGGAGTCGCGGACGACAGCTAGTAATAATTAATATTATAATTATAAATGCTAATGTTTAGATGTATGTATGGATGTTTGTTAGATAGTATTTCCTGAACGTCTGTATTTTTGAACTTAGTCTCGAGGAACAACTGAGATACTTTTTACCCTTTTGTTCATTCAGACAAAGTCGTAGGTAAAATATATTTATATTATATTTACAATTATGAATTTTAAAAGAAAAATCTGAACAAAAAATTAATTAATGTGATTGATATAACTTTCTAAGAACCTTCTCTCTTACAATCACAGCCAATCAGGAAACGTTCATCAAAACTTTGTTGTTGAGGAAGTTACGGTATTGATTTGTGTTATTTTGTGATTTGTACTGAGAAGTTTACTTTCGTTGTTAAAGTAAAAAAATCTGGATGATAATTGTGTTTTTTGGAAATTATATTTAAGTACGAATTATTAATAAAATGATGAAATATGAATAATATTTTTCGATCTTACCGATAGAAAAAGTTAAGTTTATGTTTAAGTTGAATATCGATAAAACACGAATAAAATGACATTTTCTAAAAATGGTTCCTAGCTAGATCGAATTATCGCCCCCGAAACCCCCTACATATTAAATTTTATGAAAATCTTTGGAGCCAATTCCGAGATTCCAATATATATAGATATATACAAGAATTGCTCATTTAAAGATATAAGATGTGACCGTAGTAATTACATAACTAAAATTAACATAAGATATGCAGTAATCGATATTATTTGAGAGAGATTACGACAACGTGTTTTTATGTGAATGAAGTCAGTGTAAACTCTAGTTTATCGTTAGTTTATTCGAAATTGGACTTTCACGGAAACAGTTTGTCATTTGGCAATGCGCGCATAACTTACGGCTCTGGACAGATGAATCAGCGGATTTTGAATTTATGAGAGTTAACTCCGTGACTTATTTATTACTGGCTATCGTAGTTTGCAGCTACGAATTGATAATTTATTTTATGACGAAAGCCGCATTCTCAGTAATTCCATTTAAATCACGGTATATAATTGATTTGATGCGAATTTCTACGTAAACTACCTAACATTTTTTTTCTCTCCTCCATGTTTTGGATAAACATATTGTAAGAACATATTGTATTCTTTCTAACGCATGCTATTACTCTTTAAACGCTCAATGACTTTAGAAAGATATAAATATTTCTGATGGTACGATTATGATGCACTTACGTGTAGTTGAAACATCTCCACATCCAAAGGCGGTCGTGTGTGGCGGGCGGCACCAGATGCGCGGGCGCGCGGGGCGGAGCGCGCTGCCGGTATAACACCCCGCCACCACCACAGCCCCCGCTACCCACGAAGAGAGACACGCCCGCGGACACGAACTCCGGACCCGGCTGTTCTTCATGTTCTGATGTTCTGCATATAATATCCGAAATTAAATCTTATTTATATTTAATGTGCACAAAAAATTAACACAATTGAAATAAAAAGACATAAGAAAATATAATACAATTTTTTAATCTAAAACAAATAAAGTAACTACTTTCAGTTTTAACTGTACAGTTTAAACTAATTTAATCATGATTAGATAGTCAATTGAACTGTAAAGTTCAGAAAAGTTAGATTATTTTTGGGGCAAAGGGAAAGAATTATTTACTTTGAAAAAGTAAACCTTAGTTCTTACAACTAACAACTTTCCTGCAATTCGCCATTGAGACCGGAAAGTTCTATTCAATTTTAAATTTAAACGGTATATAAATATACATAAACAAAGATACATGTATGGTACTCTATTATGTGCGTTGGTCTATAAAGATTTTTCCATAATGCGTATAAAAAGTATGCTCTTCACGGTTCATACAACAGGGTATCAAAGGCGTCTAGTAAAAGGATTTGCGCAATGCAGCACTCACCGTTTGTGAGGTAAATGGTAACGAGAGAGTTTTAGCCCGATTAGAACCACGCTATCAACGGTATCCTACAATAATTAAACATAGAGTAATTAATATTCGAATGCGGTTATTCGCATTTGTACGCTATTCATTGGTGAGTCCATTAATTGAACTCAGTTAATACACTCTAAATTGCATTCAATGAATGTGTTATTCGAAATCATATTGTATTAGTGAAATTTTGTTACTCGTCATTTATATACAACTAATATTATATTTGCGAGTGTTTGGATAAATCCTTGTTCAAAGGTTTCTCTGGAACGGCTGGATAGATCTAGATGAAATTTGAAATATATGTAGAACATAGCCCAGACGAACACATAGGCTACTAATTATGTTTATTAATTAATTTTGCGTGGACGAAGTTGCGGGTAACAGCTAGATTTAGAACATATACACTGAGGTGGACGACGAGGAGAAGGCTAATATGCTTATAAAAGTTTAGTGTTGTAATTGGCTATTTTGCCATAATTGATATTATTTTCAAGAAAAAAGTAAAAGTTGGTCAAACAACAATAAACTAATTTTAAACTTGATATTGCTGCAACTGTAATTTTAAGTTTTAATGTATCTTGTTTCAGGTTAGTCTTGAGACAATTATACAAACTGTGGGAAAAGTTCTAGCACGAAAATAATGAATTTAAGACACCACAATAACTTTACGTCTTAAGCTAAGTTGCATACTTGAACTATAAAGAACCTGTCGACAACAATGTATTTTCCTTCGCCGCGCAATTTATCATACTCTGATCACTCGAAGCATAAACTTGAAGATAGCGTGCCAAAGAAATAGATAAAAAGTTTCTCAAGGAGATACACTTTGCTGTAAGAGGTTGACCTTTAAATATTTTTCTTAGTAATGGAAATGCTAAAATTATATAAATACAGAAATTATTCCTTCATGTTTTCTTATGGGTAGAGTATTTTATTTGTTATCGTAAAATACAAAACGAATAACATTAAATATATTTGTAGATTTTACTTTACTAAAATCACAGTTATAAAACTAATTTTCGATTCTTATAATTTTCTTGCCTATTGTTAAAACTGATTTAAATAACAGCGCGTCTGAACTTCAAATCAGACCTACTTTATCAACAATTGTTATTCAGAAACTAGCTCTGGATTAGTTTGCTATTTTGTTAATTCTCATTGACCTTGTTTATTATAGTAGAAATTAATATTCTTCATACAATAGTACCTAAGTAACTGTAGGTTTTCACTGTCTAAAAAATTGTATATAAACAAATCGTACACCCACGCCTTAAAAAAAAAAGAAAAATTGCAAGTTTTAATACAAGTAAGTAATGGAGTTCCACGGAAGATTAGGTTACAAAGAAATCACGATGCCTACGTTTTTTTGTGTGCCTACGTAACTACCAAGCTAAAATAACTATCAATATATTTGACGTGAGATTTTCAACGGGGCGTCTGATTAATGGCCCGTATCGGGCGCCGTGTAGGTGCACCGGAATGATTTACTGCGCCCCAGCCTCGGATATGTTACTGGATACAGTGTAACAGGAGATTAAACGCTAAATCGCTATCGTACAACATATTAAATATTTATATATACACAGACATAACTAGTAGGCAGAGTTTACGGATCTTTATTTGGTGTAGCCAAACCAACCTCCGCAATCCACTTTTTGCACTTGCGCGAGACGGAGTTTCTGAGACTAAAATCCTCAAACACATTGTTATCTCCGCTTCGTCAAATATAATAATTTATAACACGATATATTTTGTTCTCAAAAATCAACGGTAAATGCTATAAAATAACGACAATGATAGTAGACTTTACAAGTATTATTTGTTTAAAATATCTTACGTTTGGTGAGGATCGAAGCGTGTGTCAGGCGGTGATCGGGCCCCAATTAAGCACATCAAGGAGTCTGGGGGAGCGAGCACTCGTAACTGCAGCGCGGCCCGCGGGTACCACCATCTCCTTTCCTCTACAGCCACCGCCACCTGTGTATTAAATCATTTAGTACCAAAATTATAATAAAAAACACGTCTACCAATAATCAAGCCTGCATTAGTACTTTATTTTGAACTTTTTAGTGGGATATCTACCTAAATTTTTAGTTCATTTAAGTAATTAGCTACACGACTTTGACGTAATTGCAACTGCTACGCAAACAGCAACGTTACCGCTACGCTACTGCTACGTGATTGATACGCGACTGCTAAGCGCCTGTTAGGTGCTGCTACTTAATAGCGATTAGCTGGTACAAAGTTATATAAAATATTTGTTTTGCAAAGAAAAACAACAGATCAACTTATTTTCTATAACAATGTTAGTATACACGGATAGTTTCAAAACGGAGCACTTCTAGCTTAAACTGTTTGTCCTTTTAGTTGTGTAATCGTCGGTGTCGCTGGAGAGAGCGTTTATTTTGCCACATCTAGATACTGTCAACAGACGGGCGAGAGACTTAATTGTTAGCCCGTATAGACAGCAAATTGTCTTCTATTTAGTTGGCCGTTTACTTTGAAATTGTTAATAATTTATCTTTAACTGTTTAGTTTAATAAACTATCTACGATATTTCGCTTAATACTATGTCTCGATTTGAATAATAATGAAAACATTTTTTTACTCGTATGAAGTGATTTGATTTATTCTACTTAGTTACTTAAAATGTATGAACTAAAATTGTAATTGCATAATTGTTTAATTCAATATTTTCGGATAGATGGCGCCACCAGGAGAGTAAAAAAGTACTGGCACATATTGGCGCCGTGAGATTTTATAATGAAATCAAATCGAGCAGTCTTTTGTTTATTGTGAATTTTAATATTTCGTGTTTTTTTAAATTCGTCGTGTGTGTGTGTGTTGCTTTTATTTCAACAATAATACTTGAAGATTTGTGTGCTGTATATGATTAGTTCTTTATTTTCGAAAGCGTACCATTAAATGAATTGTAGTTCTTTTAAATTAAAATTTAAATAGTATTTACATTTTGAAATATTATTTTCATATAATTTGGTTCTTTTAAATTTGCTTCGAATTCATTTATTTTGGTAAAATATTACTGAACCTATTACACTAATTGCTATGACAGCGGTTATTAAATTTGTCTCCAGTGATATTGTCAAATTATGTTGTAACTAGAAGCGCTATTAAGGTTAATTAAGGAGGACAAGGGATTGTTAATTTTCATTACGAAAATGTTGTTTACATTTTCTTGTCCAGTGACAAGGATGTGAACGAGCTAATTAAATGTACATAAAAAGAGAATAGAAAAAATATGCCATACTTTAGCTTATATATACCAAGATTTTATGTGTTAAGATACACCAATAATAGATTCATTCTTTAGTAAATTACATACGCTTGGGTTATTTTTCTTTAAATATTAAACTTAGCCGATTAAAATTATATCTGTCATTGTTCATATTTTTATTAATTTATTAACTCTTAATGCTATTATATATAAAAAACATGCTACAAGCGATGTCTTTTAGGCAACCCAGTGGGACAGGAGAATGACATTTTATTCGTATTCATCATCATCATCATACTCAGCTTAACTTGTCCACAGCTGGACGTAGGCCTCCCCTATCGATTGCCGCCATCATTGGGTTTATTCGTATTAATTTGTACAAATTATTAGCATTTTTATCTTCATCATCAAGCTTTCGAAGAACTTCATTGCAACATACAACCAGAGTTCAATAAACTCAATGTGTCATATAGAAAAAACATTCAAAAATTTTATATTGAAAAGGAGACAAAACGCTTTTACAGAAAATGTATGAGTATTTAACACACTTAGATATGTTATATAGAATGGCCTTAAATGTTGATTACTAATATAATTATATGAGAAATTTAGAGAACGTACTTAGAATTCTGACTTGAATTTGATGTGAATTATTTACATTCAATTAGTAAAGCTAATCAAATTAGAATGTATTTAATTTAATTAGTCGAAAGATACAATTGTTTCGAATTCGTAAATGTTAATTGCCTTCAATTGTAGACGTAGGGAAGACTTTAGACCTGTCTTATCTTTTAATACTAATTACTTTAAATGCTGAAACCCAGGCTTAAGCGACGCTTAAGTAATCTTTATTTAGAATGCCAGTATAACTTTAGTACTGAAAACCTTAAAAGGTGGATTTCTACTTTTAATAATTACGAAGAAAAAACTTAATCACATTCACTTTGTTTAATAAGCTGTTTGGCTTAATATAACTTAAACAATATTTATTACGTGTTAAGTGTTAAGATTTTTATAAAGGTAAAAATATGTAAATATGTAAAAGAGCGTCGGTGGCTCAGGGGTCAAGCACTTGACTTGCAATCTGCAGGTCCTAGGTTCGAATCCCACCATGTACCAATGTGCTTTTCGATTTACATATTTACATTTATCCGACGTTATTACGGTGAATGAAAACATCGTGATGCAACCTGCACATATCTGAGAAGAAATTCAAAGATATGTGTGAAGTCAACTAACCCGCACTGGGCCAGCGTGGTTGACTATGGCCTAATCACCCTTAACGTAGGGTAGGCTCCGAGCCCCTCGGTGGGGACATACAGTGAGATGATGATGAAAGGAGGTAATTTTTAGTTATAAATATAATTAAAAATATGGTCCGTGAAAAAGAAATTAATTAATAATATTGTAACATGATTTACTATTACATTCATATTTTGTAGAATTATATACTTTGTAAACACTACCGATATCCTAGTAAAGCCCGATACAAACTTTGTCGCAGACTCAAAATCAACATAACGCTAATTAAGCTCGGCAAACGTCACCTCAATTTCACGCCCACTGAATAGACAAAGCTTTATAATTGCAATAAATATTAGATAAAGCTCCAGCACGATTGAACTTTACTTTTTGCAAATTGTTTTTATATGGTAGCTTCAAAAGAACTCAAAGTAAAAACATTAAAAAAAATTCAATACCTAATAAAAGAAAAGCTTTTTGTTTATCATTAAAATTACTTTTCGCACCCGTCGCTCTTTTTCTTATACCTCCATCTTATTGCAAACAAGACAAAGTTGAAATTACCTCTTTATGTAGCAGTCGGACGTGGAAGCTGACTACGTCACTCACGGGCTCGCCAGCCTCGGTCACGTAGTAGACGAGGAGAGAGCTCACTGGCGCCATATCAGCCGTCACCGGGAACCTGAGGAGAAACGGGTAGCATGATAATACTGTCACTAGTATCCTATGATTAGTCTATGCATAGAACATTAAACTAAGGATTTCTATGATTGTCTCCGTTTATTTTAAAACAGAAAAGAGGACAAATAGTAAAAGGAAGTGCTTTGTGAACAGTTACAGGTCTTGACATCTTACTCAAGGTTGTTGGTTTGAATCCGTCATTTCATTGTGGTTATATCTTAGTAAAGACTAAGAGCTAAAAAGATGGATAATTATATATTAATAAAATATGACACTAGTATAAAACTTTAACCCTTATAGTGGCAAGATTTTTTTATTGAAGAAAATCAAAAAACAAAGTTAAAAATTATTTTATAGTGATCGTATATTTTTCGGTGAAGGAAAACATCGTGATGCACATATCTGAGAAGAAATTTAATAGACATGTGTGAAGTCAACCAACCCGCACTTGGCCCGCGTGGTTGACTATTGCCTAATCACCCTTAACTTAGGGTAGGCTCCGAGCCCCTCGGTGAGGACGTATAGTGAGCTGATGATGATGATGATGTAAATTTTTATAAAGTTGTATGTATGGTATACTATACAAAATGAACATAAGGGTTAATTTATAAAAATGTACATAATGTCATTTGCTATTAAGAATAAAAATTTATAACATAAAAATAGTATTAACGGACTATTGCAATACTGTTAAGTTACTAAAGTAAGTCGATGTAAGGGTAAATTGTAATAGAAAAACTTGTTAATACAATACCGTTATTGAATGATCCTCGGACCTTAAGGCAAAGTTTCCCCATTACGGTGAGGAGTCGAGCAGAGCTGTCTGTTTAACTTAAATTACTTTTAGAGTTCAACTCCCTCTCAATTATAGTTCCTTCATCATTATAAAAGCGCTTATAGATTTTCATCGCTACCGTTTTAAAAGGTTTTTTCTTCCCTGCCAGTTATATTAGAGAAATATATATTTTAATTAACACAGTAAATAAGAAATAAGGAGCATTTGATTAACGAAATGTAGAAAACCAAAATTTATTTTCTTTATAAAATAACTAGCTGTCACCCGCGACTCCGTCTGCACGTAAAAAAACTTATTTAATTAGCCTATGTTCTACATGTGTAACAAATTTTACCGAGATTCATGAAACCGTTCAGGAGATACCTTCAAACAAACATCCACCCATCCAAGCATTTGCATTTATAATATTAATAAGATTTTAAAAAATGAACGATTCAAAAAGCGATTTTAATATTGAAATATTTTTAGTTTATCTTAATAAAGATTAATTAAATAAAATTCAAGGTCAAGTGATACTTAAATACATTAAGTCTTACTGGATTAAGAGGTGATTACCAGTTTATCGGGTCTAAGAAGCGGGATTTTATTTTAATAAATTACGCCGAAAATATCTTCATTAAAGGTCGTATCATTAATTTTAATTTAGTTGGGAAGGACGATTTGATTGGCTTTCTTAAGAAACATAATCAAAAATACGCATCTATAAGAATTAAATTAATATGGAAAGATACTATGCCATCATCCGAAGCGTAGTTTTTCCATACTAAATCCGTGCTAAGTCCGTAAGTACCAATTAAAATTTTCTGAGTGAGCACATAAAAACTGTGAGTTCGATGATACGAGAAGGTAAAACAATTGAAATACCCAATTCAATCCACTAATGAACGACAATGAATTGATGTTTTGAATAGCCATCGAGACTGATATGCGGACGATAAGCGTAGAGCATTTCCAAATAGAACATAGTCAGGTGTCCACTTTCATTAGCAATGATTCCCGCTCGTTTACTGTTTCAACAACAGCCATTTATGTTTGTTATGTCAGTAGTGAGCCTTTTGACGTCCCTTTTATGTCTCGAACAATAAGCAAACAGAAGCCTCGTTTGTCATCAAACTAAACACGTTGTTACGTAATATACAGCAAACAAAAGAATATTCGTGTACAAAAAATCTTTTAATATATGAAATTGAAAGTGTATAAAAGATACTTGAGAAATATTACCTTACTTAGTATATCGAATATAAGATAGGGTGGTCGATTGTTGAAAAAATACTGCATTAAAGAACAGCTTGTCTTAACTAGAATGAGAAATATTAAAATACTAGTTGTCACCTGCGACTTCGGCCGCGCCGAACTAAAAAAAACTTAATTAGTAGCCTATGTGATCTTCCAGACTGTGTTCTATTAGCTATAATAGAACACAGTCTGGAAGATCATAATTATTCTATGTTCTATTATAGTTAATCCATTAAATCTATGCCAAATTTCATCAAGATCCATGGGCATTCTGGAGATACACTTTACAAACATACGTACATCCATCCAAACATTCGTATTTATAAATTTAGGAAGAAGTAAGATTTGCACTTATCTAATTTCTTTTTAACTTTTTTATTCGATGCTTTTATTTTTTCTTCAAGATGCTTTATATTTTAAAGTAAAGTTATAAATATAAAATAGACAGTGAAGGATAAATAAAAGCTATGGTAAGTAAGCTGTAGTAGTCAAAGACCGAGACCATTAATCGTGTCGAAAAGTTCAATGAGCCTCGCTTAGTTTAATGGGATGAGGCTAGTGCAACTAATTATCTCTTTGGCCTTTGATTGAGCCGAGAAAGATTGAGAAAGTTTTACTCATCTTCCAACTAATAATGCCGACTTGTAGATAACTTAGATAGGAATTTATTTTAGTATTTGAAAATAAATTACTGAATACAAAAATCTTATAAATAAGTAATAAAGGTAAAAATCTTTATTACTAAAGTATTTAATTAATAAAGTACTTTATCACAAAGTTCAGGAACTAAAATGTAATAATTTGTTGGTTTCTGATTTTTAACTTTATTAATAGTGTACAGCGACCATCTACTGTCTATTCCCCCTTTTTCATCTTGGGAAGGGGGTGGGTCAAAACCAGCTCGACACTGGAATCTGATCTGTGTTGGCAAAGCTGAGCCACTCCCTTTTGCCAGCACTATCTCTGTATAACAGTGTGTTCTATAATTTTTTTCAGTTTTTTTATGGCAATAATTTATTATTATTATTTATTATATAAAATAGTTTTTTGTAACAAAAAAAAACAAGTAAGACAAAATACAACATTTTTATCACCATACGAATAATAAGACTTGGAATTGCGACGATGTTGCAATAAACCCGTCGGGACATTCATCACCATGATCTTGTTTTTGTCCGAACACGAACACATCCGATGGCATTTTTCATTCATTTCACCCTGACATTATTTTTATTGCTTAAAACCAAACACATTCGTCATTGTCACGGACAGTATGTGAAACGTATTTATTTTTATTATATAACTGCACCTATAGATTGCAATACAATATTTGAACAACAATATGTTACGTAATATTATAAATTAAATCAGTTTCAACCGAATAATATTAACTTGCTTAACAAATTCTACGAAGAAATGTGTAGCGGCTACGAAGCTACGGCATGCGTAGAGGCGTAGACTTATCGCTACGGAATTTAATGGAAGTTTTATGTCTATATCAGATTTTTCACGAGCTAATTTAACATTTTTTTCGAAAAATTGTTTTATTTAATACAGTTATTTAAGTAAATGAATTATTTACCAACCTTTTAATTCTGAGCTTTAGTATTACCAATGTTGTTTTCAATATAATATTATTTCTCCAATGGTCTGTGTAAATAAATGTATTTGGCATTACATTCCTTGATGCTGCACAGGGTTATAACCTTTCTCAGATCTTATCGCATGGGAATAGAGATGACAAGGGGATGACGTAAGCGAGGGATATAATAATACAATAAATTACATTGCATATTTTGTGAAACTGTGAAAGCTGTGGTTATCTTAGTTGAGCTTACAATGACCCTCAAATACTCTCATAAAAAGGATGTTATCTAAAAATTTATCATAATTTCATGTCTTTGTCATCTTTCTCATGACTAATCAAATAGAAAAAAAATAAGATCGCTTATAAATCAGCATAAAACCTTTTGTAAAAAATATATTAACATTTAAGAATGTTCTTTTTTCAAAATATAAATTGATAGAACGTTAACTCCATTGTTCATTAACTAATGACACAAAAAATTCGTGCCAAATATTTAACGGACAGTAGCGGTCAGACTGCGGTCTCGGACAATTTGTTACTTGTCTACAAATGGGGTGACCTCGCTTCGTCTGTCATACCTTTTGTTCTGATAATAGATAGTAAAATAAGTACTCAAATATTACCCCTTTTTATGTTTAAGTCTCAGCGCTGTATTTAGATGTTGTTTATAAAACGATGTTTAGAATATTTAGGCATAAATTATTTAAAATCTATATACTTACTTAAAGCTCGATGGATATTATTAATGAATTTTGTTTCTAATTCCCTATAACAAAAACATTTTAAACCTGTCATAGGTAAGCTACATCCACGATAAGAACTTTACGATATGCGAACATTTTTTGAAACTCGATTCGATAATAATGAGTATACTGAGACTGCAGGAGCTAACTTAATACGGGATTAAAAGTAGTTATAAATAAGCAAGACTTTAATTAAGAAGCGAGCTCGTTGTTCACAGCATGGCTTGAATCTATAATGAAGGATTACGGTTTCCCTTACAAACTATTAAAACATATTTAAGATGAATATGTTAAAAAATTAAATTACTAATGAAATTTAAAAGTGTATTAAAAATTTAACTGACTTATTATATAAAAATATAAAACACTGTTAGTTTATTTCAAAAAGAGAGACTTTTCGTAACATATTAATTAAGACATAAGCTATGCGAGTAAGCGTGTAATTAAGTGTTAGTTAAGTAAGACAATTTTATGCAGTATCAGATTTTCTAGGAAGCTTATATCGTAAAATAAACTCTATTTACTTCGTGTTTTGTCTTTCAGTAGGAAACATCACATCATGAGCTCAATGCCCCCACCGAAGGGCTAGGAGCCTGCTCTATGTTACAGGTGACTAGGTCATAGTCAACCACGCTGGCCAAGTGAGGGTTGGTTGACTTCACACATATCTTTGAATTTCTTCTCAGATATGTGCAGGCTGCATCACGATGTTTTCCTTCATCGTAAGAACGCCGGATAAATGTACATCTGTATATCGAAAATCGAAAAAACACAGGTACATGGTGGGATTCGAACCCAGGACCTGCATGTTGCAAGTCAAGTGATTAGACCACTGAGCCACCGACGCTAATTGCCGAGGAAACATGGTGGAAATTAATTAATAGAATTTCTTTTAACTTCGGTTTCAGTTAGCTTTTACAGTATTAGAGGCGTAAAATGTTTAAAATATCTACGAAATCCCGGATAAAAAGTTTCATCGATTTTATACAGTGGGCGTACTTATGGTAAACAATTTTGTTACGTAAATAATAGGCTTGTGTACTAAATTTTGACAAATGTTTAATTTTGTATGATTTATTTAAAAACAATAATTTGAAACGAAAGAAACCATGTTTGTGCATACAAAAATCAATTTCAAAATACTGCGACAACATCATAACCTGTCTGGCATCTTCACTGACGTCACGTCGTGATGTAGAATAGAATGGTATTTGTGTTGTCGTAGTGAATTCTGAACTATGAAAATATCATCAATGACAATGATGCCATCCACTGTGTGACGTCACGCGTTCTTATTAGTGTTTCGTGACACGTTATTAAATGTCGAATTAGATGGTTGGTCGATTTTTTTTTATAAATTTTATTAAACGTAATTTATGTTAAAATTCCTTTTTTTATCATGTTTGTAACATATTCAATCACCGAGTAACAAGCCAATGACCATTTTATTGATGACGTAACGTAGTTTTATTTGTTTTATTTTATTATATAACGTATTCCCACAAAGTATTTGCGGGACAATAGGCATCCCTCAGTGCCCTCAAAACAATTTGTTACGTGTTCGCAGATGAGACGGCCGTGCTCTAGTTACATTGATTTGTCTATTGTCCTTTGTTTCAATAGAAACGCTTGCTATTCAGCTCAGTGTTGATTGCAAAGGTATTTTTTATCATCTATAGATTCTCGTTATATAAGAATGATTATGCTATTTTTAATTGTATGTTAATTTTTTTGGAAAATTTTATATTAAAAATTTGTTATAAACATCAGTTGTACTCGTATATCGTTTATTCAACGGAACAGCGACGTAAATACAAATTGAAGGAAAATGGCTATTTAATGTAATAAATTCACATTTCGAACGTTCTATCCATCCATAAAATTGTTGCAACATACATAAATGTGAAAAAAAAATTACAAAGTGATGGGGATCATTAAGATCAAGTACAAACTTTCAAAACTTTCTGCTTAATGTTTTTTGTACATAATCTAAAACGTAATTCCATCATTGCTCTATTGGAGGAGCAATAAAAAAAATATCAACGTAATGCAATGCACGTTAAGTTTCTTATACTGTAAACAATGTAAGAAACTGTAAATGGCGTCTGTGATACCGTGCAAACTTTAGCCATTCCGAGTTGTAGACGCAGAGTATAATGGGTCAACATTAAAAACGTTCCTCCCCGTTCATTTTCACAACGTATATAAATCACGCGGAGTAAACTTTTTGAAGGCTTAAGCGATGCTCCCCAGTGTCGCCCTCTAGTCGCGTACAGTCGCGTACAAAACTTTTTGACAAATGTTTACAACGGTTTGCTTTTTAACCTTTTAAATACCTTAATGTTCTGTTATGTTAAATGTTATTTATTGTTGTTTAAAATTTAATGATGTTTATTACAACATTTAATAACATTTTATTTAAAAATAAACTTTTATATTATATTTTGTTAAAAGCTATAATTTTATTATAACACAGATTCATTAAAAAAATTAACTTTCATTAAAAAAATAATATTCATTAAAAATTTAAAGTTCATTAAAAAATTATAGTCATTAAAATATTTTAATGGCGATTAAAAATAACGCCAAGCTATAAATCGCCATTAGCTCATTGATTCACTAGAGAGGGCAGGTTACGAAGGAAGCTCCTTCTTAATTACAGTGCAGCTTATTTATTGCTACTTTTTATGCCCCCGTTTCTCGTTAACTGAAGCAATCTACGGAGACTAATTATCGACATTTTAGAAAGAATCTAAGCTACCTTTGAGAAATATTTCGCCAGTAACGTTAAACTGATTTTTTTTACATGCAAGACTATTTAACTAAAACAAAATTCTTTTAAATACTATTACAATGATATTGAGCTTTTAACAATTGAATTTAACATTAGCTATTAATGTGTATTTGAACGAATACCAATTTTGGAACTACGATCTTTAAGTACCAAATAGAATACCTAAGTTTGTTGGATGGAAATAGACTATTTTAGCATTATTAAAATCATGTAACTTACGTATAATTAAATCGGCATAAATCATCATTGCTGGTGGGATCAGGCGCGGGTACAGCTGCCCAGTGCACCGCGCGGCCGCCGCTGGTGACCGCCGCTAGGAGGCGTTGCCGGCAACCGCACGATGACCACACACTTGCGCTCGCCACGCCACCTGCCTGCGAGTTATAAACAGATTTGATATACTTTGAAGTCCAAGGTAACTATAAAGGAAACGAAAATTACTTGTTTTTATGGTACCTAGTTTTATAATTGCAGACAAATCTTTAAATAGTAGAAGTTAAGTTGAGTGTATATTATATATTTTTGATTATTAATATCAGCGATATCACTTTTGGTCTATGTATGGATGGAATGGAAACCATTCCATATTCCATGTTTATTTAATGTTTAAAAATGTCAAATACATATTTGTAAAATACCTGCAGTGGTGTTGGTAAATTTTCAACGAGTAAATAGCATTTAGAAGTTGAATTCCAGCGTCGAATCCTCTCCCTGGCGAGGACGTAGTGCGTTTCTATTTCTTTCCCTTCAACTGCAACTAATTCAGCCTGTAACAAATGATTCTTTCATTAATTATGTGACAAAGTAATACAAGATTTATCCATTACCATCAATTTATAGCGATCGTTACTTGCTATAAGTCAGCTCTACATTTTATTAATGACCTGCCATTTTACACACACAAAAAATATGCATACCGTATCGTTCCTATCGTAGCAAAAAAGGTTAACGTAATTAAAATACGAGTTTTTGTTGAAGGATAAAATCCAATGAATAGCTTCGAAGATATTAGTTATCGTCTCGAACTATTTTGAAATGTCAAAAGGCTTTTTTTACCTCTACAAAAAACTCTACTCAAAGTCAATACTCTGTTGCAAGATACACAATATTACAGGAATTTTATTAATATGAAATTCTTTTGAAGTATTCACTGATATACTTGCAAGTGTCAAGTCACAGTAAGGAAATAATATGCAGATTTAATACAAGAGTGCCGCAACATATTTACCAATTCTTGGAACAGCGTCTCGCAACTCGCGAACATTCTATGTGACTGTACATACACGACACTATGAAATATTTGTACAATACTTTAAAGAATTTTTCAATTGTATATCAGAGGAATACAGATATTCCGTCCGCCGGTAACATCATATAAAATATGAGTTCAGTTGTGGCGGTTATGCACTTCGTATGCCAAAAATCGCTTGCCAAGAACTTGTAAATGCTCCGTATATTTTTATTCAACTGCATAAATGTGCGGAAAAGATTTGGTATTCCTGTTGCAAGTTTAAGTTCGTATTTATTATCTCGAGGATTTTTTTTATTATTCACGGAAAATAAATTGTATTATATTAGAAATGTGAAAAATAAATGTATATGTACGTTAATAATAAGTAGATAAGATTTGATTGTTTGTTTTTTCGCATGTCATAGGCTCTGATACTACAGAACTAATTTGAAAAATTCTGTCACTTTCGATAAGCAGCACTATCCCTGGGTGAGATTATTATTTAACTCTACGAAGCCGCGGGCGACTGCTAGTTTATTACAAAATGAAGACAACACACCCTGTATCTCATATCTTACGCAAAAAAGCAGGAAGTAAGAAACTGATAGACTAATCTTCTTATAATATAGACGTGAGTATTGAGTGTATTGGTGTTATTGAACCTTTTTGTTGGCTGTATCATAAATATTAAATCGCAACCCGCTAGTCGCGTGCTTCTGACTGATACGGGGTTTTATTAGATTTTATTTTTATATATATTTATTGAATTCTATTATAGCTTGGCCCGGAAGAAGTTTACGTGTAATAGGATACATATTTCTCATATTTTAATATGTTTACTATTTGAAAATTTGGCGACGTTGACATTTTCTGCTAATTGATGTTTTATGTAGTTATTTATATAACTTCATACTAATATTATAAATGCGAATGTTTACATGGTTAGATGTTTGTTAGAAGGTATCTCCGTAACGGCTTAACGAATCTTGATGACATTTGGCACATATGTAGAATACAGTCTGGAAAAACACATAGACTACTTATTAATTTTTTTTTTAATACGCGCAGACGGAATCCCGGGGAACAGCTAGTAAAGTAATAAAATTCAGCTTAATAAAATCAAAGGTTCATTAGATGTATTTTCTTTTTCATGCAACCATTTTGTACGGTGATTAAGAAAGTTTGTTTTTTTCTTAGTGAACTTTGGGACCCCTAAGTCATTACGGAGGCGGTAAGGGATAACTTACAGCTCATTGGTTTTCTATTGTCCCTTTATCGAGCCTTTTTGCCATGTTTGCTACGACACAGGAGGGGAGATTTTGCAAAAAAAGAAAATGGAACTTTGTTGCTTTGATGTCAGTTCTCTTTGATCCAATTTAAGGTTGATAAATTCTCTGATGTATAAAAGTATATTTTCGGCACAAAGTATTTTGATTTTTAGCAGCTTACCGTTGCTTTCTGTATAAAACATATCGTCAACCTTTGACTAAACAAAGATTTAAAATGTTTAAAAGAGTTTTAAATGTCGATTTTGGTCTTTAAAATCAACGGTTAATGAATCTGACACGCTATAACTTAACATAAAATTAATCCTTTACGTGTGATATGACGATTAACATACTTCTATTTATTTTCATGATGTCAAGCGAGAATTAGAAACAATTCCACGTTTCGTCTGATGAGTTTGTGTGTCAGAAGTCTTATTTTATTTCCCCATCTCTACCCACCCTTTTTTATAAGAAGATGGGAATACGGTTATTAGACTTTACGCACTAAAGACAGGCAATGCTTCTGAAATTGCGGATGTCTATGGGAAGCGATCGCTTTTATTATTTCAGCAAATCCAGTTAGTCGCTCGCTCGTTTGACTCCTTATAAAAAAGGATTAGTTTTAGCCGAAACTTGTATCGAAATAAATAAGGTTAACACGAGAATGACATTTATTTGAGAAATTTTACAGCATTGGTTTAATAAAATAAATTGAAATAGTAACTCAATATCTCCGCTATGCACCTAGATTTCCCCAGTCCCCTTAACTACGCGGAGCACGTCAAAAACCACAACTTCACGAAACTTGGTTTGGATGCAGTTTAGTTGTCGAACGCAAATGCATACTGCCACAAAATTTTGCCACACTCGAGCTAAAGTTTGTTTTAACATTTCAAAACTAACATCGTTAATAAATATATAAATCTCTTCACTAAAATAACCTAACATATTATACGTTTTTTCTTAATATCGTATTAAAAAAATATTTAAAAGCAAGGAATTAATTCAAATGAAAGTGAGAAAATAAAATAATTAATTTAAACTTATTAATAGTTTCCTCAGGTCATACATAATACTAGCTGTCGCTTGCGACTCTGTCCGCGAGGAATAAAAAATCTTAATGAGTATCCTATGTGTTATATCATGCCAAATTTCATCGAGATTCGTTTAGCCGTTTTGAAGATAACTTCTAACAAACATCCAACCATACATGTACACATTCGCATGATATTAGTAAGATATCTTCGTTTAATTTTGTTTTTTCATTAGGCAATAAAAATATACCTCTGATATAGTGTAGTCTTTAACAAGATTAATTGAATTATCTCCTGTCGAAATCGTTATCAGTCTGAGATGAGATTCGATTCGTTTTAGAAACGAAATCGGGGTGTGTACATACTTCGCATGGGTATCGGACCGGTTTAATTAAGTTAGGTGAATTGGAGACTGATTTACTTCGATTTAACATGTCTGTGTTTATCAAAAGATATATAATTTTGAATATACAAACATTTTAAAACCGAAATTACGAAGGTTTTTTAAACTAATTTCTTTTTTTCTAAATATGTAGACGAGTAAAACCTACGCTTTTAGTAAACTATTCTATTGTTCTTATGAAGCAAATGAATACACAGCAACACGGACAATTTATATAAATACTAGCTGTCACCTGCGGCTCCATCCGCACGGAATTAAAGAAAAATCTGCAGCATATGTGTTCTTCCAGACTATCTTATAAATCTATAAAAGAAATTTCAGCGAGATCCGTTCAGTCGTTCTGTAGATACCTTTAAACAAACATCCATCCATCTAAGCATTCGCATTTAAAATAATAGTAATATTTTAAAACATGTTTAAAAAAAAACTTTTCATGTCTTTCTTAAAAAATCCAATGCTGTTTCCTCAAATTTTTCCTGTGGTTTCCAAAAAGTAATTACGCTTAATCAGGTCATTGAGTAAAAGAACTTGCGAAACTCTGACTCCCTTTGGGACACCAATCGTTGCGCCAACGTGGCATACAAATTAGTGTATTATGTAACATTTGCATATAAAGGATTTCCTTAAAACCTCGAATTGGACCACCTAATAAATGCAAGTATTTTAACTTCTTGCTGTTTATACACAAATTCTTAATCCTTTATCATCTTTGGCAATTATCAACTCTACAAAATGTGTGACATATATAAAATAAATTAATTTGCTTAAAATTATCATTATCATTGTTAATGCTTGTATATAAACCAGTAATTGGCTATGTGATCTTAATACGGTACACACTAACTTAGTAAACAAGTGTGTTTATCTAAAAATCGATTCTAACAATTTGGATGAAATTCTGTATTAAACCATATTTTATTACATCTCTTTGACTGCTTTAGCGGCAGTAAAATGTCCAAATTTAGTCTATTGTTACGTTAAAAAAAGTCAATATTTTTTTTAAAAATTTAATAATAGCAGATTACTTTGTAAATTTACTAATATTTCTTTTACCATTCCAACTAAGCTCTAAGCTTGTGCTAGGATATGGTTTACGACAATAGTCGAATGGCGGGATTCGAACCCCCGACCTCGTGATCGGAAATCCGTATCCTTAACCATTAGGATATTGGCGCTTAATATATACCCTAATTCAAGATTCGACTATTCAAATTTAAATTAAAGGGGATTTTGTGGTTTGAGCAACTCAGAACTAAAGTTAAGCTAGACCAAAATCAATCCATTTGCAGACTCAGCGGTCGGTCTATACAATTATTAAGCCGAATTGCGAGATATGTGCTGTTTGAAATAGACAGGCCAATTACTAACTTCAATTTGACAACCCTACTGTATAGAAATTAGATCATTTTCTTTGAAATATTACTTTGGAACATCCTATGAATTGTTGGTCTTTTTAAAGGCTTTCTTGATCGTGGGATGTAATGTAGCACTTATTAACTTACGTACATTAACTTAAAACCAGTAAGTTTGACTTTAACATTTATCTTTCAAAACATTTAAAATGCATGTAGAAGAAGCTTGAGATGTGTACCTGGAGTGCGCTAAATGAGGATTTGTGGTCTCTGCCCAAGACTGTCTCTGCCTCTCTGGGTAAGAGGCGTGAATTATGTTGTTATTTAAAATACTCAATAATAAGACATATTTAATAAAAAAAAACGATTAAATTAAATTTTAATTTGTTAAAATACTTTAGTTGTAACTCTAAAGTTATTTACGTCACGGACATAATTTTTTTTAAATTATTTATTTTCAAAAGCATAAAAACGTCCAACGAAGTAAAAGTTCGTTAATCCATTTTGACGTGTTACTAAAACTGTAGTATCCGACTAAAACGAGTTCAAACTAGTTTTGTACGTAAAGCAGAGAAGTTTGTACGCGAGGTCACAATAAAATATTGTTATAGCTGTTTTACGAGCGAAATCTGTGTCGCTTTCTGTTTTGTAGTTACGTCGAATATATTCTGATTCACACGCCAGAATTGTATATGAAGTTGTATGCATATATTGGACGGCAGTTCAACAGATGATAAAATTAAAAATCGAAGAAAAACGTAGATTCCACTGTAGATTTATGCACATTTAAAACCTAGAGCCAAAGCAGATTTGTAGGAGGATGCTTTACTCTAATTTATTACCATGTATCTTTTAATAAAAAAGGGTCTTGACAAACAGACGGACGGACAACAAAGTGATCCAATAAGAATTCTGTTTTTTTCCTTTCGAGGTACGGAACCCTAAAAATCCATAAAATTTAACATTTTCTATGTGTTTCAAACTAAACAAAAGAATATAATTAATTAGTTTATTGTGAATGATTTTTTATTTGTATTATAATAAAATTTCGAAAATTTGTTATTTGCTACAGACGCAAGTCACAAATCGGAAAAATACCAAACTGCAAATGAGATGAATTTTAAAACATCATCGCACGCCAACTACGATTCAAATTCACTCATATCCAAATTGTGAGCGCATCGCATCGTATAGTAGAAAACTTTATTTGTGACTTCCAAATAAAACATTGTTTTGACAGTTTTGGAACGATGCAGTGAATATCTGCAGAACCGTGTGTTTCTACTGTCAAAACATCTGTATAAAACATTGTTTTATCTCTGTTGTCTCAAACAGTATGAGAAGGATGACGATATGTTTCTTACAAGGGTTTTGGCGCTGTAAAATCTTCGTAACTAATATTGTGGATTTGTGTCTAGTATCGCGTAGCGCACGCTCCGTACACACAATATTTGAATCGTCAACGAGGGTCGTCTATTTGGTGTTTGGACTACACTACTGTGACTACTATGGACTACACGGCTAAGACGTACTTACAAAATGTCAACTGAATAGAGTTGCTCCGCCATCTTGAAAATCGCCACGACTTTTGACTCTCATGACTCACGACGAACTTGACAAACAGGGACCGAATGGCTTTGGTGACAAAGGACAAAACGTCTTTACACCTGCCTGCGTAACCTATATGCCATTGTTTTGTGTAAGTTGCTTAGTGACTAAAATAGCCGGGTTTTTAATATTTTACGTACATTTGTGTACTAAGGGCCTTACACTTATTAAACCTGATGTGGCTGGGTACGCACGAATTAACGCTTAATTATATATTGGTAATTTTCATTAAAATATTTAATTCCTATGCTTTATAATCATTATTAGTCAATCTGTTTGATGGAAATAATCGCTACAAGATTCAATATAATTAAACACTGTAAGCCCGATTTACCTATTTATCAAAACCACGAATACTATTATCAATGTTCTCAAACGGTTTAAGCCTTCAATTAAATTAATAATCTTGTGATCCGATCAAAGGCTACGAATCTGACAAACGTCTGTTGCTTAATTGGAGGTGTCGTAACATTGATAAAGTTAATTACCCAAAAAAGTGACTATTAAATAACTTAACATTTTAGAACATATATTTCTTTTTGCCTTGATGACTGTTAATGGACTTTCAATTTATTTAGTTTTTCCAAATCAAGTCAAGCCTGCAAGAATACACTCCTGGAGTAAACAACATATTCTTTATCTCTTTAATTCACATTATTCTACAATTAAATAATTAAATAATATTCTTGAAACGAATACAATATTAAATATCCATAATTCAATAGGATATTTTGGTGGCATTATGCCGGAATAACACACTAATCTCTAGACTGTAATCCCACGCGATGGATGGACGTTTCCATTAGGATTAACAACAGACGTGAGCTTTTCAGTTAAAACAAAAATCATTTTCGGTAAATATTTGCCCACCACTTATGAGTTTAATAAAGTCATTTTTTTTATGTATTGAATTACGTTAAAGAATAACAGATCTAGATTATATCATCATAAGTTGTCGTTCGCGACTTTGTACGCGTGGATACAAAAAAACTTAATTAGTAGCCTCTGTGTTCTTCCAGACCTATGTCTATGTTAAATTTCAGCGAGATCGATGCAGCCGTTCTGGAAACTACTAACAAACATCCATCCATCGATCCAAACATTTACATTTATAATATTAGTAAGATTAAAAAAACAAATTTGTTAATAGAAAGACTAAGTTAAAAACGTGTCAATAAAGTTAACCTAGTGTAGTAGTTAACTTAGACGGATGTTTCCCTTTGGACTGTTAGAAGCTATAAAATCAATCGGCCCAACGGAAAAAACCCACGTAGACCTAGAATAAGAAATTAAGAACTAGCAAGCCATTTTTTCTTTACAGAATTAATATAATTTTTTACGGT
The DNA here is from genome assembly GCF_000836235.2 of Papilio xuthus. Classification (NCBI taxonomy): domain Eukaryota; kingdom Metazoa; phylum Arthropoda; class Insecta; order Lepidoptera; family Papilionidae; genus Papilio; species Papilio xuthus. The sequence continues at coordinate 5,507,287 of NW_013531726.1, read as the reverse complement.
AATTAATATAATAATTCAGAGTAACTTTAAATGCTAAGTAGTAAAGTTAACTAAGATCTGAAAATGTCAAATAATGCAAGCATTGTCTTTAAAAATAAAACGTAAGTAATTTTTCGAAGTTAAGTCGAGAAAAGCATTTCTTTATCTTGAATTTATTTTCGCAAGCAAACCGAGATTAACGCTTAATGGGCATTTCTTAAAAGCTTTCACTTCAACAGATTTAACACTGAGCTCTCCATTATTTGACATCGTAAAAAATAAAAATATACGTACTAGAGTTTTCTTTTTTAACTTATGTTATACAGAGACAAAAACGAGTCGTGTAATTATAATTAGGTTTTTCAAATCATCACAGCTCATTATAAGTCCCCACTGACGGACTCGGAGGCTGCCCTACGTTAGGGGTGATTAGGCCATAGTCAACCACGCTGGCACAGTGCGGGTTGACTTCACACATGTCTTTGAATTTCTTCTCAGATATGTGCAGCCTCCATCACGATATTTTCCTTCACCATAGTAACGTCGGATAAATGTACATATGTTAATCAGAAATCGAAAAACACATTGGTACATGGTGGGATTCTAATACAACACATGCAGATTGCAAGTCAATTGCTTAACCACAGAGTCACCGATGCTCTTATCGGTATTTAACATTCATGTTAATATCTAAAACATAATTTTTGTCCAAAGAGGTTACAATAATAATTAAAAGAAATTTTCAAATTCTCTTTTTTAATAAGTTGCTATCGCTTTAAAACGACAGTTATGTAAATAATTGATTTAAATGTAAATAAAACTTCAAACATACATCTTACGCGAGATATATTTAAAAACTTAGGCGAATCAATCACAATCAAACGTAGGCCGAGTTTTATCTTCAATTCAAAAGAGTGATTTATTTTGGTAAGATGTATCTCGCGAGGAAACAGAACAATATCTTCAAATCAGATTTCGAGGAACAATTGATTGATCGACGCCACCTTCTTCACAGATGGGTCATGTCTAATTTCAAGAAGTGAAAGAAAGGAAATCTTCAATAAAAAAAAAACTTTCTTCGTCCAGTTACTTATTATTATCCGTATTATTTTTTAACGTAAAAGTACATTTATATAGTCTTTCTAATATTATAAATGTGAATTTTTAACATGGATGGATGTTTGTTAGAAGATATCTCCAGAACAGCTGAATGGATCTCGATGAAATTTTGCATACATTTAGAATAAAGACTAGAACTTTTTTTTATTTTGCGGATGGAGTCGTGAGCGACAGCTAGTTCTTACTAATGAACATTTAACGTGAATCTGTTTTCCCCTTCTGATAATACATTAGATGTTCGGTTCAAAATTCTTGTACATAATTAATACATCATCAGACTTTAAACATAAAACTCTTCATATAATATTTGGAAACAAATCCCTTCCCTAGCACATGAGTACAGGAGAGCGTAAATTCGTAATACCGAAGTAAGAACTTTAAGCGGTTGAAGCCATTACAAACAGCTCTTTGAAACTTGAAAACCTTTACAAACTTGTTAAGGCACACAACATCTAGACGACTAATTTAAGGCACGTGGACTGAATGACTTATACGTATACTTTGAGAATAAAGCATTCATCAATCAAGCAAAAAGAGCCTAGGATTTTTATCCACTTATAATATCATAATACTTTATGGCTTTGCCCGCAAGGAATTAAGGAATTACTAGCCTATGTGTTCTTCCAGACTATGTCCTACATATTTACCAAATTTTAGCGAGATCCATGCAGTCGTTCTGTTGATACCTTCTAACAAACATCCATCCTATGGATCCAAACATTCACATTTATAATATTAGTAAGATTAATATTTCGTTAAATATACTTAACTCTTGTAGAAAATCTTTTAGCATAATACTTAACTTCCTTCAAGATACTGGTTACTTCGTAATTACATAATTTAATGTTCTAGATTAAAGTCTTGCAAGTTCAACAAATTCTATTAAATTTTCATAAAACCCACCGACTCTGCTTCGATGGCAGTATGTTAATTAACTTCAGAGTAATTCCACTTTTAATTTAATCAAACTGCTCATGTTTCAATTTACTGTTAATGTGTACAATAGATAAAAACTACGTCGCATTTACAAACTCATTATAACGTAATTTAATAATTATTTTGAGTTTGATGTAATACTCAAGAACAACATAACTCACGCCAGTAAACCAAAGGGGTAGGCAGAGACCACATACCTCAATTTGTGTAGTCGTAACATATCTCTCTTGCTGCTTCTACATTAATACATTTACGCATAGATTTTTTTAATTTTTTATTTTTTTTTTTATTTTTTTTTTTTTTATTTTTTTTATTTTTTTTTTTATAAAAATATTAGCAGATTTTTTTGTAAATTTACTAATATTTCTTTAACCATTCCAAATAAGCTCTAAGCTCGTGCTAGGATATGGTTTACGACAATAGTCGAATGGCGGGATTCGAACCCACGACCTCGTGATCGGAAATCCGTACCCTTAACCATTAGGCTATTGACGCTTAAACGCTATAGATGGTCGTCTGTTTCGGATACTCTTGATAAAACCAATTTTAATGCTACATACTCTTACTATTATAAATGCAAATGTATGGATGGACATTTGTTAGAAGGTATCTCCAGAACGACTTAACGTATATCGCTGAAATTTGGCGTAGATGTAGAACATAATCTGGAAGAACACATAGGCTACTTATTATGTTTTTTTAATTCCGCGCGGACTGAGTCGCGGCCGACAGCTACAAGATAAATACAATTCCTTAATATTCAAGACAAGCAAAATTATGTTGTAATTTGAATATTCCTTAAATCAATTTAATTTTCATTTCTAATAATATGAATTTCGTTGTTTTATAGGCTGGGACTTTACAAAATTAAATAAAAAATTAATAAAAATGAAATTGAATTCACAATCAGAGTAATTGGAAGCATTTGATGAGATTCTAATTACGAGTTCTAATTGACTTTCCCTTTGCTTATTCATTAAGCCAATTGAATCCGCCCGTTGCGTATTAGACTTTGAAGAGGTTGCTTAAGAGTATAGTCTCTTAAAATATATGAAGCTTATTTTAATTAATTACAATTATATTGTGAATTAAAATAAGAGATTTTAGTATACAGGGTGTCCCAAAAGGTTACGTACATAGGATGATAAGGGTGGTCACAAGGGTCATCAGAAAAATAAAATAAAAATTCCCCTCTAGGTATTAAAAAAATAAATGGCATTTTTAAAAACTTAAAAATTTTACACCTTCTGGGGCAATTTTAATTTTCTTTAAAATCTTTGTTAGTTGTATTGTTTTTTTTTATTTCATATTGATAGAGGATTATTAATGATAACATAACAGCTTTTTTTTCAAGATAGTGTGGGAGGTCTTCACTGCTGTCGATATTTGCGGGAAGAATAACACTCGAAGTCCAGATTTGTAATGATTTATTTTCTAATTTCTTAACTATTTATACAAATTATGTGCTACGTGCTTACTGGCTAAAATATGTACACCAATTAAAATTTAAGTTTTTCGACCAATCCGGAAGAGACACTAATTACTAGCTAATTACAATGAGAGTGAGTGAGAGGTGATTTTCTCTGTCACACATTCTTGCGTGTTCCGCAGAGATGGCGATATGCTGCTTATGACCTCCAATATCACTCCCCCTCAAGCGAAGCGTACGCTCTTCTTTACTACGCGACCCGATCTTGTTACGTAGGGATGGTTGGTAGCGAGCGTGTTACTTGATGTTGCTGTGTTTCTAGTTGCAGGTACCTCTTCCTTGTCTTTTTCACTCTCAACAGTATACGCGGGCTTCAATCTGTCCAGCGATATTACTGAAGTTCGCGTTGGAAGTTGAATTTTGAAATATTTTTCGTGTCGCTTTAAAACCTCGTATGGTCCGTCGTACGGCGGTGTGAGTGGTGAGC
>NW_013531726.1:5489787-5503083 GCF_000836235.2 Papilio xuthus | reverse complement strand
CGCATACAAACATACATATATATTTTACATGCACATACATGTAGTTAAACTTTTTAATTGTAAATTGCTTTTTTCTAATTCATAAGTAAGGCGAGCAAATAGTCATGTACATTAATATGAACGTCGAATGAATGAATTAAACAAATTCAATATATTACACTTTCTCATGCTACGTGATTTATTATATTTAGTATTCACTACACACTAGATTATGTTCTTCATGCTTAGTTCTATACTATGTCTGTGTAAGTTATCCGATAGCTATCGCTTGAAGTTAACCGGACGGACTCGATGAGCTAATTTTGTTAATCTCCACGTCAGTGCCGAACCCGAGTAATTTAATCAAAATTGAATCAATCGTGTTAGTTCTACGGTATATAATGAATATATAAAGTAGCAGGAAATAAATCACGCTTCGGTATATAAATATCAAAGTGTGTGTGTGTGTGTGCGTGTGTGTGTGTATTACTTGACAATCTTACTAATATTAAAAATATGAAAGTTTAGATGGATGGATGTTTGTGAGAAGGTATCTCCAGAACAGCAGGATCGCGGTGAAATTTGACGTATTCGTAGAACATAGTCTGGAATAACATATAGGCAACTTATTTTTTTTTATTTACGCTAGAACTCGTGTGCGACCACTAGTGTAGTAAAAAAAACTGCAGTAATAAAGTAACAATTTTTATACAGTTCTTTATTTAAATTGCAATGTTTTATTTTTATTTATCAGGTAAATTAGAATCTTTATCATCGTACTGTAACTAAAGAGAACGAGGACACCAAAGGACTGCTGACTCTATAACTTTATTAAAACGAGTTAGTACGCAGTTGAAAACTTTAAAAGCCAATAAAGTATAATAGTTGCAGTTCTGCGAGGAAAATCTGTATTGCATTGTTATAATCAAGTTACAGTTTAGAGATATAGCTTTGGATATTATTACTTGGAAATGGATTAAAATCACTATAAGCATATTTAAATGTTAAAAAAGAATTTTTAGTGGTGTTGCAAATATCCATGGGTGGCGTTGATCACCTCGGTGTCCCCGCCGCTCGTTTGCTTCCGTTATAAAAAAAAAACTAGCCATCACCTATTTTGCTAAATATTAAAAAGTATCTGTGGCCCTCGACTCAGTCCGCGCAGAATTTAAAAACTTAATTAGTAGTATATTTGTTTTTTCATAGTATGCCAAATTTCACTTCCACGCAGCCGTTTGGAGATACCTTCTAACAAACATCCATCTGTACATCTAAACATTCGCATTTATATTATTAGTAAGAAAGTGTACCTAAAAGTTAAATTGATAATTTTCGGACCAAACATTTATTAAGACTAAGGACAATTAGGCGTTAATTTTTTCACTTAATTGACAAATAAATTTACTATAAATATTTTAAGACATTATTAGTTAGAATAATATGGCACGAATGACGTGCTTTCGTTACAAAGTCCAGTGTCAGAATGAATAGTGAGGGGACATAAACGTCGACATTTTAGTAAGGCTAGTGTTGCGACAATACACTGGCATAGTTTCGGATTTTCTTCCTAACAATATATAGGTACGATTTCTATTAAAGCCGTTTTGCATATTAAAGCTATTTTACTAATGAATACATTTCAAACCAAAGTTACAATTCGATAACAAGCACAGACCACTCTTCTAAACTTTAATTAATGATCTGCAAGTCTGACCGCAGACTGCAAATCAAGTAAATGGATTGATTTCAACTTTGCTTAGAGGGCTAGAGGAGCAATCAATTTGGCTAATAACTTCATCTGTATAATTCGAAAACTACCTTAAATAAGCAACTTTAATGTAATTGATTTTGTTTTCGTAATCTTCGAAAGTTAAATTAATATTGCGTTTTATTCGACTTTACTAATATTGTTATGTGTACTGTATTAAAAAATTAAATTAAACTTACTAAAATTCTTTTAATTATGAAGTAATAACATTAGAGATAGACGTTTCTGAATAATAGTTCAAATGCAATAATTCTTTTCGAAGGCGCTCTCAAAACTATTATAGTATTTTTGGCTGTTTCGACTTTTGTTTCTTTCCTCAATCTATAATAGTTCCAAAACAAATATGATTAAGTAATTAATATTTTAAAATTATATTATGTCTATAAAGAATCATGTTATTCTTAATTTTCGAAATTTTGTTTTATAATTTACTTATGAAAAGTGTGAAATGTACTTTAGCCAAATTGGCAATTGGAAAAACGAGGGCGATATTTTCTGATGTTACAGCGCCCTCTACACGGTAATTGCTTCTCCCAAGTGACATTACGATGATGGGAATAAAAATTTTAAGGATTCAACTTTGTAGGAACTTTTTTTTCAGCATTAACCCTAATACAGCCACAAAAATTATTGAACGCCTTCTAACTAAGAATATACAAAGTGCTTAAATTTATTTTATTTTGTAACTAGCTGTCGCCCGCGACTCCGTCTGCGTGGTATAAAAAAAAACTTATTTACGAGCTATGTGTTATGCCAGTCTATGTTGTATACCTATGACAAATTTTAGCGAGATCCTTGCAGACGTTCCGGAGATACCTTCAAACAAACATCCATCCATCTAAACATTCGTCATTTTTAATATTAGTAAGATAGTAAGATTATTTGTTCTTATATTATTCCATTTTAATACGGTTAAATGTAAGTGGGATTGACATGCCATTTTCATGAACATAAAGCAACTGCATACGAACATAACTGCTTAAAAATGAATATTATTTTTGTTCCATTTTCAACAAACAAAAATAAGCATTAAAATCTATCTCGACAAAATAACTATTACGTAAATTCGAGTTTGTAGTTTGGATTTAACACTTCAAACATCAAGGGCTGCGTGCGGATTAACGTTAAAATGTTTTGGAAGTGTACGGATGTTAAAATTTGCACATTTGTATTCGGCGCTAGAAGCATGGTTACTGTCCCGGGGGAGCGCGGGGTTCTGGAGGGGGGACGTATTGAAGTTTCACAAGTTTCTTGGGATCCAATTAATGACGCGATTAACGTAAATTAGCTTTGAGGCGCGAACGACCGATATTAAGCGTAACTCCAAGCTACGGTTACTTCGGATTAAGATGGGGATCAGGGAGTGTTAAATGTAACTACGAATATTTTTTTAAAACTTTCAGTCAATCTTTGACTATTGGAATTGTTAGTTTAGATATACTTTTAAATATAATTCAAAGATATCATTTTTAATAGAACACATTTTAAGTATCATGTTCTTTCAGGAAACGAAGCCTTGTAGTCGCTTTGAAACATCTCGTAAAACATTCCAGGAATGTTTTGCAAATGTATTTTAAGGGTCTGATAAACTTGTTCGACCTTATCACTTGTAGCTAAATGTCACGTACCTGTAGATTGACATAGGGTGCATCAGCCATCACCGTTGGGACTATGAATCCTCCCTCTCCAGTCGACATGTCGATATCTTGACTGTAGATGTCAGTTTTGTCGTCGTACAACTTGACTCGAACACGCACTCGCTTCTCCGTGCTCATTGCTTCCACCTAAACAGAGAAAAAAAATAATTATTGAAAACATCCAAACCGCACAGATTTTTTCATGTTTTTTTCTGATAATAGATGGCGCTAATCTGCATCTTTTAAACATATTGTGTATTCGAAACTATGGTTTGTTATAAACGAAAATGCCATTGTATAAAGTGTTAAGATTTAATAAAGCTTTTAACTTTATTCAACGTGGTTTGGCTTAGATCCAAAACAGTGAAACGGGAATAAATAAATGATAAACAAGGTAAAGTAGATGTTTTTTAGTTTCGTTTTTCATGGGTTTGTAATATTTTTTTTTAATCAATTGATTACTTTATAAAACCAGGATTAAATGTTTTAATATTTATGAAATAAAATTCCAGCCAACCCTTTTATGATTAAAGTGCAATTAATATCGGATATGATGCCCCCGAGAGCCTTTAAGCCATGTATAATAAAGTATTCGTAGCCTTATCCTGCTGCGGTTATATAAAAAGTTCATGTAAAAATGATACTCAGAAATTAATGAATATGTTCTGGAATATCCTAGTTACATTTATACAGAAGAGAGTGTTTTATTTTCAAATTTAAATACATGTTTAATACACTGAAATTATTTTCTAACTGTTGGTTTCCGAGACCAATATCTCTGTATTGCTGTATCGCTGTCATTATTATTGAAAAAGCAGAGATAACATGTTTAAAACAGAGTTTTGGTTTCAGAACCCCACGTTAAGTTGTTTAAAATCGGCGTAGTCAGGAAAAAAAATATGATTGAGTGCAAAGACAGGAAATTGTTATCTTAATGAACATAATTGGAACATTTTTTTTTCAAAAACTTGAGAAAACAGATCAAGACAAGGAAAGACCTGCACGAATATTCAGAAACTAAAAAAAAACGTATATTTTGACTACAAATAATAGCAAGTTTAGAAACCCTAACTCTCACCATTGAATATAGAAATATGAAGTCCACTAAAGGTTGATTAAGTTATTAAAGCCATTCACGATCTGGCTTATGTCCAAAATCTGTGCAGCCAATGGACCCAATTCGAGGCAGTGAAAATTAAATATGTTCGCCCCCGTTTTCGCGCTTTGTGTGTCACGACCCTTACAATATGTAACCTACATTTATATGTTAATTGCGAGTAAGCTTTTTTATCCGTTGGGATTCGATGGCTTATTTTCTCATTTTGTTGTTCATGATTTCTCGTATACTTTTAGTACTCTTTTATTTTAGTCACTGATTTTCGTATATGCCTTTAAGTTTTTTTAAACATGTAACAAACTCGAATCAAAATGTTATTTAAAAAGGAATATTGCGATACAAGGAAAGGAAACTACGTTCACGAGTTGCACAGATTAAAATAATCACCTAACAGTGGATAGCAGCCCGCTTTAACATCTTCGCACGAATCGGCCCGGCTCGCCCGGTGAAATACCACGACCACACAGAAGACAGGCGTGAAATGGAAGCAATTCCGCGTTTCGTCTGATGAGTGTGCGTCCCGGAGGCCTAATTTAGTCGTCTTTCCCTTCCCATCATTTTCTTTATAAGGAAAGGATGGGAAGTGGAAGTGGACTTTCCGGATGAGAGGATGCATGGAAATGGAAGATATTTTGTTTCTGTGCATTTTCTCCTCCGTAGGTTAAAGGTAGGCAACGCATATGCAATTGCGTAAGTCTATGGGCAACGGACACTTCGCTATTTCAGTAATTTCAGGTGGCCGCTCGCTCGTTTGCCACCTTTTGATATATAAAAAAAAAAACCTTATTTTTATATATCCTGTGATTCTTATTCGAAGGAAAACTTTTGATAACAATCAATAATATTTATATTAACGAAAATACTCAAACAGTTGTAATACTAATTCAAAACACTGCGGACAGAACGGAGAAAGAATCACGTCGATATAAAAGCTCCTCGTTAGGCTGCGTCCGTAATTTATTATATTGTAACACTGCCAAGACATGGGTAAGAATAGTATGGATATACCCACCGCATACAAAATACTTCTCGTTTGTTACGTCATCTGGATATGACGCAATTTATTAACAGTTTCTGAAGTCCAAATAGCACTATTATATTTGTATAATATGGGAATGTGAGGGCTGTATTATTACGAATTCGTTTCATGTATTGAAATATGGCAATACTTAATATAATTTTCTGATTTATAGATTTAGTTTGTTTTGCGGATATTTAAGTATGTTTTTATGTTTGTGGTTTTGTTTTTATCTATTCAATTGTGACATAGCTTGAACAGGTTAACTGATTTGGGAATTTTTGATGTGTGATTTAATTCGTAATTTAATTAAAGAGTGTCGGGGAGTCTTTGATCTTTGACATTAGCAACTATTTACCTAATTAAATAATCAAACGTTAAAACATTTTAGTATGCATAATACTTATAATTTTAGAATCATCCAAATAACTGATTAGTATTAAAAAAATACACTTATAGATTAGCCACATTTTTTGGTTTAAATGTCTAATTTTGATGTCGTATCCATGATAAGCGAACAAAGAAATATTTATTGTTAAGTCAGGATAAAGAGACACCCTCCAATGTTTAGCAAACGAAGTATGAGCTAACGAACCATCATTTGTTAACGTTCATACACGTAGATAGTCAGTGCTTTAAACGCAGGACTATTAATAAAAGAAAACGTGATATTCCCGTGGAGCAATTTACAAAAATATAACTTTACTAATTGCAAATATTTGAAATTGTAGCTTTAAAATTATCGTTAGACTAATGATATTTTATTTTTCTTTATTTTCCTATTACTGTTTTAGTTTAGTTTAATTTTTATTTTGTGATTACTGAATAAAATAGGGTTTTTATAGACAGATGGACGGACAACAAAGTGATCCTCTAAAGGTTCCGCTTTTTTCCTTTCGATGTACGGATCACTAATAAAAGTATCAATTTTATATTGGTTTATTAACTTCACTATTTTTTTTTTCTTTATCAGACTACATAATAATAAATACAAGTAACTGATTTGCTACATTGATTTCTTATTTAATTCAAACTAACTCGATGCCAAGTAAAACTCTGAAAGAAATAAAAGTCAAACAAGCGAAAATATATTAAAATGTACATTAAATACTCGTATGTATTCTTTGTTATTCAGGCAACAATCACAACATGAAAATAATACACCAAAGACCTACCACGTAAAGAAGATAAGAATACGATATAACTTTCGATGTTAACCCTTAATTCGACGAATTTTTTTGTAGGAAAAAAACTGTTTTTTTTTAGTAAAGTCATACTTACGTAATTTTCTCTAAACTATTTCAGTATTTTTTTTTATTACAGTATTAGTTGTTCGTCACAATGGACCATCGAATTAAGGGTTAATATGTGAAGCGACACAATTTACCGTGTCACAATAAATTTTACACTAAAAACAACTCGTATTCTTTTAGATGCAGCATTCACTGAGTGTACCGCATATAGTGTCGTTATGTAATCGTACCTTTAGCCACAAAAGAAGATACACTTACCCTTCCAACAAAAGGCAAGCCAGGCTTGTACCGTCGCCGCATGCTGTCAGCGAAACGTAATTCTACGTAGTGTTGTTCAGCCGCCGGCGCGGCTGCACTAGCGCCTCCTGGGCCCGAGCCTACGTTGATATCAACCCGAGCTGATGCTCCACCGCACTTCGCTTCGACACGCCATATCCCAGAACGAGCGCCCGGCGCGATGATGGAACTTAATTTTCTGACACCTGTGAAGGGAATGTTGAGTCAGTTTAACTTTGTAACAGGTAACATATGACCGATGATCGTGTTATGAATTATGCGTCATTTCATGCTAGTGTATATCAAGTAAGTAATCATTCTACTGTTTATGACCGTACCGGTTTGCTTTTATTAGTTCCTTTATAGCTATCGCCCGTGACTTCGTCCGAGCGAATTTAAAATAATAAACTTAATTAGTAGCTTATGCGTTCTTCTAGACTATGTTTTATATCTATACCAAATTTAGTCGAAATCCATGTAACATTTCTGGAGATACCTTATAGCAAACATTTGCCCGATTTGTTTTTACAAACATAATACTAAAAAAAAATTGTCGTATTTTTGGTAATTTGATACTAAATCACTGTGTCTACATAGGTCAGTGGAAACTCAACTAAAACATTTTGCTATGCTCGCGGCAGGCAAGCGTGAGAACTTCTCTTAACCTAATTACTTTTAACACTTGTACCAAAAACCAGCATTCGAAGCCTAGATACAACTTCAAGGCAAGAGTCTGTTGGCCTAAATGTCACTTCGCTGTTTTTTTTCTACATATTGGACAACCAAGAGCATGACCATGATGCCACCTGATGTTAAGTGACGTTGTGAGTGAAGAAAGTACGCGCTATCTTAGTAAAATCCTATTTGCTCAACTCTTAAAGGCCACGCCATCGCTGTTAGTTAAAATTGCTAAATGAATACTTGCTTAAAGGATAAATGGCGAGGTAGGAAATGTAATTTAAAGTGGTTTAGTGGCAATAATTATGGAAGTTAATTTAAGCAGAAATTAGGATCATTGTAAATGATTTGATTTTTACGTCTGACGTTATTACGTTCATCATCAGCTCACTATACGTCCCCGTACTGAGGAGCTCGGAGCTTACCCCAAGTTGCTCAACCACGATGGCTCAGTGCGGGTGGGTTGACTTCACACATATCTTTGAATTGCTTCACAGATATGTGCAGGTTGTACCACGATGTTTTTCTTCAACGTCAAAACGTCAGATAAATGAACATATGTAAATCGAAAATTAAAAAACACATTGGTACATTCGGGAATTCGAACTCGGGACCTACAGATTACAAGTGAGTAGCCCCAGAACCGACACTCTTACCTATTACGTTGATACATCCAATTCTAAAATCACTCAAAGCTTGTAAAACGAACGGATATATATCCATCAGTAATAAGTCACCCGCCCATGTAAAGGCAAATCCAATCTATCACAATTTGACACGGGTTTCCACTGGATATGACACGAGAAAGCTTTTATAGAAGGCTTCAATCCATGATACGTTTACGCAACTTTTTTTTTCACAATATACCGGATTTTAGACCGCATTCGGTTTTGTTTTTTTTTTATCGCACGTTAAAAAATTATATTTCTTTCTGACTTTAACTTAAATACAAAGATTTTCTTTCTTTATTGATAGAAACCGAAAATGAAATCACCTCTTCAAAATAAAATCCTACGTTATTTCACATGTTAAAAAATAAAATTAAACTCTGTCCTTTATGTGGGGATATTATTTGAAATTATAATACTTAAATAATCTTCTATCTTTAAATATATCGTAACAAGGGTATCCTATTTCACAAACACGACCCCATAATTCGTCTAGCCAGCCCAATACTTCGACACAGTGCTAAATTAGAAGCCATCTTAGTCCGTGACAAGAAACAATTTACTTGGAATAGTTTCACTAAACTGCCCTAGTTCATTTCTCCTTGGTTGTTACTAATGAACTTTTAGTTTTATTGAGTTTTGCTGCTTAAAGTTAGCCAATACCTAGTTATTTGAAAGTTTGATTTTAGAACATATTATTGTTTTAGTTTAAATTAATGTTTAATGATTGATTTAAGAAATGTTGAACTTTTTGAATAGCATAAGTAATATAAATGTTGGTAGCTTAGTTGTAAAGCTTTGACTGTACCGTAAATTTTCACGTCCAGGTTCGATCGCCTTCAATTACCAATGTGTTATTCTATTTTCGAATTTCATAGGTAGATATTTCTTATGTTCATACGGTGAAGGAAAACATCGTCATGCAATCTTCACATATGTCAGAATTCAACCAACCCGCACTAGCGTGGTTGACTATCAAACTATCAAATCAATTTTTTTTTTAAATGTATGTTTACCATTAAATCTTAGCATTTAAATTACGAGCTAATATAGTGTTTGAAGTCTAACTAAATAATAAATATTCTGTACATTTCAATATTTTTATAGCCGATATTTGCACAAACCTTTTTGGGCCACTCTAATCTATAATAGGAATCACCTAAGAACCGTAAATAAACGCAAAGGGAACATAATACGCAATCCAAACAAAGGCTGAGCATCACTATTTGTAATCGGAAATTGAATCTGTCAGATACCGGTACAGCCTTGATCCATTGTTTCAGTGACAAGAAAACGCTTTTAGCGAGAAAAAACATTACTCGTACATATTGTTTACAAGAATCCCATTCTGGATTAAGTTACCAACTCGATAACATAGGAAAACAACGTTGTTTAAATTACGAACACTTTGACTACGACATATAATGAGATGATAACAAAAGATGGAAAAGGACTAAATTTTATCACACGAAATATATTTTTAAAAGACATCTTTACACTTAAACTTGTAAATCATAGTTAAACACTTTTCTTCACATAAATTTAAAAACAAAATATATTGATAAATAGCACAATGGCCGCCATGATTAGAATTTGATGTTCTTCTGTTTATATATAATAATTTAGGCGTTTGTTCTATTAAAATCTTACTAATGTTATAAATGCGAAAGTTTGGATGCATTCATGGATGAATGGATGGATGTTTGTATCTCCAGAACTGTACAACGGATGTCGATGAAATTCGTCATATATTACGCAAGCTACTTACTAAGTTACATTTAATAGCGCGCGGACGGAATCGCAGGCAACAGCTAGTAAGTTTATAATCTCTGTAATTAAGTTTTCTTAAGCTTTGTTTAGTTGTTATTATGACATATTTAAAATTTGTATACCATACCTTCATCCATCGACATTTGATCCCAAATAGCGACCTTGGTGCCCGCGGGATCACTCAGCGCAACGTAAGCAATTTCCCCACGAACCAATCGCAGATCGTGATCCAAAGCCAGTATCCAGAATGTAACTGTAACAACATATGTTTAATTTAATTCCAAGTTGCTTTATACGAAAGTCGATCGACACTGGTTGAGTAAAAATTTTATTAAACAAACAAGTACCTAATGTTTTTTTTCCTAATTTACTTTGTTTCTAATCATTAATAATCGTGTTTGCATTGAAATGAAATTCATCATTAACTTTCAAAATAATGATTCCAAATGAAGTAACCTTTAAACAATATCGCTTTTGAATAACCTCGCGTTATTTACGTAAACATTAAACATCCAGATTTATACGAAAATTATGAATACAATAGTTGTTAATACAAAATGAACCTTAATACTCTTAGCTAAGATACATTTTGAAATGCCTTCAAACAAATGATTTTGATTCAATTAAGCAATGTTTTCCGCGGAGCATAAATTTAAGCATCGCGAAGATACAAAATAAACTCGTAAAATAACAACGAAGTCAAGCAAAAATTAATAGCAAGAGAGGGAAAATATAACAATGGATACTCAGTTTAGGTTTTGGAAAATACCTTTTTATAGCGTGTTTACAACACAACCATTCATCTAAAGATTTAACAAGCTTGTATAATCCAATACACTACAATACAATTTATTGGTAATATTTAAATTACTGGTCAAAAGAGTATGATTTACAAAAAAAAATTACTCATAAAGTTCTTCATATGAATATAGAGTCTTCTCGATAAGCAATGATTTTAATCTATTTTTAATTGATTCGAAGCTGGTTGTAATATTTTTGCCATAAAAGAAAAAAACAATTTCAAACCGTCATATATTTTTTCTTTTAAATCTTAAAACAATGGAGAATCACAATTCCTTCAAGACACAATTCTACTTCAATCCAAATTTAAGTTATAAAAGCGATAAATTATATGTAATCCTAAAATACCTTCTTGATGTTTGAAAGTCAATTTGTAAGTAAACGGTCACAAGAGCAGTTTGTAGAGAAATGTATGGGCCGTTGCTTAGTAATTAATTACACCGACTAACACCCGGTTTACGTTCCAACTTGAACAATAAACGGAAAGTTGGCAGTAGTCGAACAAGTTCACAATACCGAACCGCGCCAGCTCGCAAACTTCGCTTCGATTATGTTTTACATGCAACGATGTGTTTTTGAGTGAGGTCAAAATCATCCCTATGTTTGCGAATCAACTGAATTTTTCTAATATTCATCTAATTTAATAGCAACGTATTGCCAAAATTGCAGTAATAAAGCACACACAGTAAATTCGTCGAATTTGCAGATGCGTTGCCTACCTTTAAAAGAGGGAGGGAGACGGAGACAAAAATAATGTTTCCTCTTCTTATGCGTCTCCTCCGTCAAAACCACTTTCTCCTTCCATCCTAACCTCATCAGAAAAAGGTAGGAAGAGAAAGAACACTAAAATTAAGCCTCTGGAACGCACATTCATCAGACGAAACGGATTACGTCCACTTCTATTTCTAATTTATAATTGTACTTACTAGTTTCTCCAGGTCTATAATGATGTCTGGCAGGTCGCACAATTACATCCCTGACTGGTCCCAGAAGTCTGATGACGCTGTGACTCTTCGCCGTACACTCGTCATTGCCCACACAACCAACAGTCGTGTGAAGCGTACAATGAGTAGCCGGAGACGATGGTATCTTCAGTGAGATGATGCCATATCCTGTAACAAACAAACCTATTATTTTTCTACCAAGGACAATAAAAGTGTCAAAAATCGCAGAGTATCAGCTCTAATAGATATCGAATTCTCCCCATTTCCGAACAAGTTCTGGAGTAAATAATATTTAAATAGAACTAGTGCGGTCCATTTAAATCCAACTAAGGCCTCGAGGGTCTTCGATATCGACAATAAAAGCATTTGGAGCACCTCCAAATGGAAAAGATGTCGGAGAAAATTCACAATCCGTTCGCCAACTAAGCACTTAAATGAACCAGACACTATTAAAAGGTAAGGAGTTATTTTATTCCGCAAGTATCGAAATACGTGACTACGAAAAAATTTTATGTGACATATTTTCTTTTTAATTATTAATCTTGAATTGTAAATGCCGGATCACCAATATTTATTGGAATATAATAGCTACGAAATTTGATAAAAATTCAAAAGAAAAAAGAAAACTTCTACAGCACTGCATGGAGAGATAGAGGTCTTACTTTATGGTTCTTATTTTATACTAGCAATTGCCCGTGACTTCGTTCGCGCTGAATTAAAATTCTAATAATAAATATAGCTTACATCACCCGGTGATAGTGCAGATACCCCAAGGATGAAAGAATTTTTCAAATTATATTATAATTTTATGTTACTTTTCTAGCGCCAAAAAACACCACCATAGACCGATATAAATCACCATGGCATTTACTCCATTAACATTAATGCTTTGTGAAAAACAGCGTCCCAATGCCACATGAGGCAACCGAGAACCGAACTTTCTCGCACAGTCCCCGCGTTAGTCACGAAACCTATTACGGAAAGTGTCATTCAAACACTCTGTGTAACGTAAACCTGAGCGTATTCCCACATCGTGACGTTCATAGTTACAGTTGAGAGTTTACTTAAGCTCGGAAGTAACGGTTTGCGATAGGCGGCTTGAATTACGTGTTACAGTTGCCATTTGTTTTACGTTAGTTTTTATTGCATACTAGCTGTCGCTCGCGACTTTGTCCGCTCGTTAACAAAAATAACATAATTATTAACTTTTGTGCTCTTTTAGACTAGTTCTACTGCTATGCCAAGTTTTAGCGATATCCATTCAGCCGTTTATATCGGAAAAAGATAAGGGCTGTTTTTAGGGTTTTCCCCGCAATTATTCGAATTTTAGAACAGAACAGAACAGAACAGAACAGAACAGAACAGAACAGAACAGAACAGAACAGAA
>NW_013531726.1:5487268-5489465 GCF_000836235.2 Papilio xuthus | reverse complement strand
CAGAACAGAACAGAACAGAACAGAACAGAACAGAACAGAACAGAACAGAACAGAACAGAACGGAACGGAACAGAACAGAACAGAAGAGGACAGAATAGAATACAATATTTATTTTCTCGCCTTTTAAACCTTTCCTGGACCTCCACGAACATTTCAAGACCAAGATAAGATATATCCGTTCAGCCGATCTCGAGTTTTAGCGACACTAAAGAACAGCAATTGATATTTAATATATGTATCTATTATCGTAGTATCAATAAATTGGTATACTTATTTACCCAGATTTTATCATTGATGTAGTGTTGTTTTTACGATTTTATTGCGTAATCCGTAAGTGATTATTTTGAAGCAAAATTTATTGAGGACCAGGAAATACTGAATCCAGATTTCGATATTATAAAACTTTATTTCTAAAATCAAACTATAAGAAATATACCACTAAAATATTAAAAAATCGTTGAAGACGTATAGAATAAGGATAAGGAAGACATTAAAACAAAGAAAAACGTATTTACAATCATTATAAGCCTTGAATGAGAATTTCACTTCGAATTTCTTTACATACGAGCCAACTGCTGCTTGAGTTTTCGAGAACTTTCAAAGAAAACTCATTTGAATTTAGACTTACAAACAGAAGTATGAACAATGGCACACCTAGGCGACCGAGCTTCAACCACTTCTTTGTAAAATCGCGTTATTATTAAGACGTACCGCACGTGTTCGACAATTTTCTTTTTTAAATTAAAAATCTTACTAATATTATAAATGGGATTGTTTAGATGGTTGGATGGATATTTGTTTGAAGGTATCTCCGTAATGGCTGCTCTCTGAAATTTGGCATAAATGTAGAACATAGTCTGGAAAAACACATAGGCTACTTATTAAGTTTTTTTAATTCCGCTCGTATGAAGTCGCAACAGCTAGTATTTATATGAAGGTTATAAACCTTATAACTTTAAAAATAATAATAAAATATTTCTAATCTATAGTTTGCTATATGTATTGTGAGTTATCGTATGAAGATTGGGATAGTCCCTATAAAAAAAAAAGAAAAAAAAGATTGTGATACAATAAAGGCCAGGAACGCTTCTAACGGAGAACTAAATCCTAATAGATCTATCCTCCATCCTTTTAGTTGTCACTTTGTTCTTAATCAAATATTTAATAAAATCTATTCCTATCTTTTAAAACATATACATTTAGATAATGTAGGTAATAATCAAATATTAACCAATCAAACCATGGTCGGATAAAAGTACTTCCACTTGTTTAAACGTCAAGCGACTACACTTACAACAAAAGAAACGTGCATTTCTATAGCTTGGGAAGATTCATGACCTAAGAACGTTGTTGTTTTAAGCGCTTTTCATTGAAAACCCCGCTGCGGGTCTTAAAGGGTATTTTTCTTTCGTTTATTTCACTTGATACAGGCAAGTAGTTTGAAGACTACACGCAATTCATTTCTTAACTGGGAAAATACTTATATTGGCCCTCTATTTATAGTAAGAGATATTTGTCAAAGGCTGTTTGTTGACTTGTTCATTTTATGCCGCCAATACCGAACAATTCGCTATTTTTTATTAGGAAAGGGGGCAAGTTTTTGCATTACTATTTCCTTAAATAACGAAAAAGAACATATAATAGTTCGATTATTGACTAACTACATCTTACTTATATTATAAATGCGAATGTTTAGATGGATGGATGGATGGATGTTTGTTAGAATTATCTCTAGAACGGCCCTACAGATCTTGATGAAATTTGACACAGATGTAGAACATTGTCCGGAAGAACACATAGGCTACTCATTAAGTTTTTTTTTTAATTCCACTAGCACGTAGTTGTGGGCGACAGCTAGTTTATATATAAAAAGTATGTTTATACAATCTATGTATAATACGTTATATAAAGAAAAGACAATATTTCGTTATTATCTTCATAAGATGAGACAATAACAGCATCTGAGTGTGGAATAAAATTCCATAGGAGAGGGGAAAATGTACGAGCATGCGGCGCTTCTAAAATTATTTTCCTTTCAAGATGTATTTTGTCGGTTTCATCTCACAGAGGTATTACCTCTTACAACTGCGCTTCGTTAATCCGCGGTATATGATAAATTAATTTTTAAACAGAAAGATATACGTCCGTTTATGCTTTTTAATCTTAATTTTAATTAAATAAAACAACTAAAATAAAA
>NW_013531726.1:5438110-5486233 GCF_000836235.2 Papilio xuthus | reverse complement strand
AAACAAAGAAAAACGTATTTACAATCATTATAAGCCTTGAATGAGAATTTCACTTCGAATTTCTTTACATACGAGCCAACTGCTACTTGAGTTTTCGAGAACTTTCAAAGAGAACTCATTTGAATTTAGACTTACAAACAGAAGTATGAACAATGGCACACCTAGGCGACCGAGCTTCAACCACTTCTTTGTAAAATCGCGTTATTATTAAGACGTACCGCACGTATTCGACAATTTTCTTTTTTAAATTAAAAATCTTACTAACATTATAAATGCGATTGTTTAGATGGTTGGATGGATATTTGTTTGAAGGTATCTCCGGAATGGCTGCATGGATCTCGCTAAAATTTGGCATAAATGTAGAACATAGTCTGGAAAAACACATAGGCTACTTATTAAGTTTTTTTTTAATTCCGCTCGTATGAAGTCGCAACAGCTAGTATTTATATGAAGGTTATAAACCTTATAGCTTTAAAAATTATAATAAAATATTTCTAATCTATAGTTTGCTTTATGTATAATATTATAAGATATCGTATGAAGATTGGGATAGTCCCTATAAAAAAAAAAGAAAAAAAAGATTGTGATACAATAAAGGCCAGGAACGCTTCTAACGGAGAACTAAATCCTAATAGATCTATCCTCCATCCTTTTAGTTGTCACTTTGTTCTTAATCAAATATTTAATAAAATCTATTCCTATCTTTTAAAACATATACATTTAGATAATGTAGGTAATAATCAAATATTAACCAATCAAACCATGGTCGGATAAAAGTACTTCCACTTGTTTAAACGTCAAGCGACTACACTTACAACAAAAGAAACGTGCATTTCTATAGCTTGGGAAGATTCATGACCTAAGAACGTTGTTGTTTTAAGCGCTTTTCATTGAAAACCCCGCTGCGGGTCTTAAAGTGTATTTTTCTTTCGTTTATTTCACTTGATACAGGCAAGTAGTTAGAAGACAAGTAATTCATTTCTTAACTGGGAAAATACTTATATTGTCCCTCTTTTTATAGTAACTGATATTTGTCAAAGGCTGTTTGTTGACTTGTTTATTTTATGCCGCCAATACCGAACAATTCGCTAATTTTTATTAGGAAAGGGGGCAAGTTTTTGCATAACTATTTCCTTAAATAATGAAAAAGAACATATAATAGTTAGAATTATCTCTAGAACGGCCCTACAGATCTTGATGGAATTTGGCACAGATGTAGAACATTGTCCGGAAGAACACATAGGCTACTCATTAAGTTTTTTTTTAATTCCACTAGCACGTAGTTGTGGGCGACAGCTAGTTTATATATAAAAAGTATGTTTATACAATCTATGTATAATACGTTATATAAAGAAGAGACAATATTTCGTTATTATCTTCATAAGATGAGACAATAACAGCATCTGAGTGTGGAATAAAATTCCATAGGAGAGGGAAAAATGTACGAGCATGCGGCGCTTCTAAAATTATTTTCCTTTCAAGATGTATTTTGTCGGTTTCATCTCACAGAGGTATTACCTCTTACAACTGCGCTTCGTTACTCCGCGGTATATGATAAATTAATTTTTAAACAGAAAGATATACGTCAGTTTATGCTTTTTAATCTTAATTTTAATTAAATAAAACAACTAAAATGAAAACTAAACTTAACTTAGTCTACTTAATAACTATCGATTGATTATAGTGTGTCTATTTAAGATACATTAGTTTTATAATTCAGGTTAAGTAGTTGTTAGGTCGGTCGTGTCAGGTTAGATTGTTGTTTTCATAGAACTTGCAAATCGAAAATTTCGTGATTATTGTTTTCGAATTATATTATTACAAAATCGATCACACAGTTTAGATATTCGTTGTGCGCGCCGGCCCAACACTATAACAACCATCCATTAATTACAACATTAAACCTCATACAAAATGAATTCAATACTTTATAGACGTCAGTTGTCAAACTCATCTGTCTAAAATAGACATATTTTATGTCATCGGTATACTTCGGTAGGTTAAAATAGAATAGAAAAATATCTCTTTAGTGTCTTTTTTCGCACGAAATGAATTCGATTTACATTGATGTATAATTCTAAATTTGTACGACTTCAATATCATATTTGTATAGGTCGAGGAAATTAAAACAGTATCCTGTTTAAATAAAACCCTTGCTTTTATTTGTATTTTATCCGAAATCGTGAACATGGCCATCATTAAAACTAGTAAATATTTATTACATGTTCCCCTGAGGCTACCATTTTCGTTCACTTTGATGTAAAACTGTCTTTGACTGTTTTTAAATATTGATAGACTATTTTTAATTACAGTAACAGAGAGTCGATTCCATAGCGAACTTGAAAAATCACGTGACGTTTCGAAAGTTTATAGTCATTTCCAATTTTGAAGTTTGTTGTGGAATCGCTTAGGAGCGAATGCACTTTGTCTAACCCCCCAGTCTACATATTTTGTTTGTTTCTATAAAATAACAAAGCGATGGAATATAGTTTACGATTATTTGAACTTTAAGTAAATCCATTTCCTTGAGCAAAGTATGTTTGTTAAAATCACTGAAGCTTGAACGAATACAAGCGAATCAAGCGTAAACTCATGAGGCTCTTCTCGAACTGCTGACTATTTGTAAAGTTTGCGAGTTAAATCGTAATGTATTTAGTAATAGAAATTGATAAAAAATAATATTTTACAATCATAAACAGATACGTAAATAATTGTCTAACGACAATAAATCAACTCTAATTTAGTTACCTGCTATAAAGGATTAATTTATAAAAGTCGAGAGTAAGGCCTAAGGATTAAGTAATTTTGGTACAATTATTTCTTTTGTTTTAATTTTTATTGGAAATTGCACAGACGTATTTTTTCTCTAACGGTTCAAACAAAGAATAACTTTTTAAACTTATAAGTTTTAAGGAAGTTAGAATTTCCTTTCCTTTAATATGCAAGCAGCACTCGAGTTTAGTAAATTAGCGTCTCCAGCTGCTTCATTAAGCGACCGCAGAGAATGAATAGCTTCAATTTGAGCATTTTCCAGTCACTACTTGCATAATTATATTAGGTTCATTTGAACTCTCGGCTTACCAAGTTACCATAACATTATTAGTTGTTCTAACAACTTTTCTTGTTATGTTTAATAAAATCAAATTTGCACATCTTTCATCTTTTGAATATGTAGAAAATTATCTAGTGGTTTGCGGGATTTTTTGTTTTAAAAACTTAAATCGTTTGATATAAAAGATTAGAAAAATATAAAATCCTCAATATAAAAGTGCTCTTTAGGGATCGTGAAAATAAAGTTTACTATTTTCATGCAGGGACTTTCCTAGTACAGGTATATTGGAAGCCTTTGAATACGAACTTTGCTTGTTTACGTGTTGGAGTTCTGGGCCAATCTCAGCAAATTCCGGTACAAGAAACTTTGCAGAATAAAATTCTTCAGGAATTCTTCTGTCGTTTCGTCCTATAATAGTTAGAGTCATGACGGGGTACAAATAAATTATTTTTTTTTATATCATAAGGTGGCAAACGAGCGAGTGGCCACCTAAAATCGCTGAAATAGCGAAGTGACCGTTGCCCATAGACATCGCAATTGCATATGCGTTGCCTACCTTTAATAGACGGAGGAGAGGATGCACAGAAAGAAAATATATTCCCTTTCCATGCATCCTCTCATCCGAAAAGAAATTCTGATATCTGTATAAGAGTTTGCTATCACTTTGATAGTATCAACTATAAAGCAAACAACATCGTAAATTGATACGTATATAATGATACATATAAAGATTTGTCTTGAGACTCAGTTTGAAAACCTTAATAAGATTAAATTTAAAAAAAAAGCAACGCAATTTTATACTAGTGAGAGTCAACGTGAATTTAGACAAATAGCGTAATTTACCAAAGCTTTGTACAAAAGTTAATGAAGCTTTAAGATAACGTTCACGATGCAGACTGCATGTTTGTGACGAAGACTTGCATATTTGGACAAACATCAAGTTTGATTGAGTTAAGAATGTTAATAAAAGATGTTTTTGAAGGTGCACCTTATCTTCTTAACAGTTAAACTCATATGTATATTTTAGGGCTGACACTATTCAAAACAAAATTATATTTTTCCTTATTCCATTTAGACCTTTTTCAATCTTACTAATATTATAAATGCGAATGTTTATATAGATGGATGATTGTTTGCCTCCGTAACGGCTGCATGTATCTCGCTGAAGTTTGGCATAGATGTAGAACATAGTCTGGAAAGACAAATAGGCTACTTATAAATATAGATTTAATAAACTACCACGTTTCATCTTTCAACTACCCGTATAACATTAAGTAGGATCATGACTTTTTTATTCACAGTAAAATAAATAAAAAATTGTTTCGTTGATATTGAAAACAATTCTTTACCCCTAGCAAATACAGGCAAACCTGACTCACCTTAGCGCAAAATTACATGACTTGAAATAAATCGTTCAATTTATCAGAGCACAATACATATGGAGACTTGAGACGGGACTCAGTTTGCGATACAGATGGAGTTGCAAGATAAATTATCTGCACTGCTATTGTTTGATAAGCTATATAAATATACGACACAATGTAATTTGGTTCCACTAAACCATACTCTACATAAACTCGAATTTATGTTCAAAGAATTAAATTCCCATCCCACTTACAATCGAATATCATACAATGAACTGTCACCATAATAACTAATCGAATTATCGTTGGTGTTTGAAACTAAAATCTCTGTTTAACCCTTATTGTGGCAAGATTTATTTTTTAAAGAAAAGCAAAAAAACAAGTTAGAAATTATTTTATAGTAATCTTATATTTTATAAATTTTAAATCTATGTGGATTTTGATCTCAGAATCACACCATAAATATAAGCTTCACGATATAGAAATTGCAATCATTATATTAGAGAAGCTGTAAAGGTAATTAAAAACCCTTTGGGCTATTCACATCCTAAATTAAATTAAAGTGTGCTAATGTGAACTAATTACTAAGTACTAAGATAATTGTAACCATAGTATGCAAATAAAAACTCCTTTAAAAACCTACCTTTTATTTATATCATCATCATCATCATCAGCTCACTATACGTCCCCACCGAGGGGCACGGAGCCTACCCTAAGTTGAGGGTGATTAGGCCATAGTCAAACACGCTGGCCAAGTGCTGGTTGGTTGACTTCACACATATTTGAATTTCTTCTCAGATTTATTTATATATCATGTGCGATTTATTTAAAACAAAATATTCCTTCATCCATCCATCTTTTTTCTTTTTTTAAGATAATGAGAGCGATGATAATATGTTTCTGTAAGTGTTTCGTGCGTGAAAACTCAACAACTAAAAAGTGTGTGCTTTACCACTTTCCTATCCGTGCAACAATCAAGCTTCATTAAGCCGTCTATCTGCTGATGGGATTGCCAATCGCTTTGTGCTTAACACTTTGATTTATCGAGTACTCGCGTAACGATTCTGTGAATTGATGTACGCGAACAAGCTGTCAGCGATAAGATATGGAAATGTTCAAAGGAATATTGCATATCGTTTAAGTCGGAAAAAGGTATTTAAATAAGAAAGTTTAAAAAAGCTAAATAAATGCGAAAGTTTAAAGGTATGTTTGTTACAAAGTATTTCCAGAACGGTTCAACGGATCACACTGAAATTGGCGTGTGTAGTACATAGACTGGAAGAACGCATAGGCTACTGATTGTTTTTTTTTATACCGCACGGACGGATTCGCGGGTGATAACTAGTTTGTGGAATATGAACACATGAAATGAAATACAGCAAGAACAGTGGCAGACGATTTTGTAGTTTTTAATGTTTTATGGTTATAGAGTAAAGAAAAGCTTAAATTAAATCTAAGAAATACTAGAAATATAAGTTTAAAGTAAATAAATAAAAAAGTAATATCAACGATGGTATAAATATAAAATTAAAAAAAAGATCAGCGGAAGGTTCATTAATGCAACATCAAAGGAACCGCAATAAAAGCAGAAAGCGCTTCGCGTCGCAGCGACGAGACGGATGCTCTTCCGACAGTTCCTTGAAGCGGACAAACGCTCGCTGTGGACATCCAATGTATTAAGTAACGGAAGTTTGCTCTTGATTTGTTCACTTACTCATGTTGGACCGCTACTGACTAGAACTCTTCGTTCCTTTTTATTCTGTGAATCGTGTACATTGAAAACCAACATAGTATTATAGGTTTATTGTTTGTTACTGTACTGTTGAAATTAGTTACAATGTTACTTAATTTTTATATAGAGTTCATTTATTTATTGGCAAAATATTATTTTATAAAAGACGACATTATCGATTCAACTATGTTAAATTCCATGCATTTACAGCGTCTTTAGTTGTTAAAGGTATATAACAGACTAGTAGTCGACCGCGACTCCGTACGTGCGGAATTAAAAAAGACAATCAGTAGCCTATGTGTTCTTTCAGACTATGTTCTGAATGTATGCCAAATTTCATCGAGATCTACTCTGTCATTTTTGAGATACCTTCAAAGAAATATCCTTCTATCCATCCATCCATCTATCCAGTATAATATTAGTAAGATACACTTAAATGTAAACATATTTAAGAGTCAACTAGCTTATTCCAAGTAAAAAACATCAACGAAATAAATAAATTGATAATACGAAATTCAGTCTAATCAAATCCATTTCCAATATCTCGAGATTCAAAAAGGCGGGGAGGTAATGGCTGAAAGTGATTACTAATTCCATCTCAAGGAAATCCGATTTGCTGCAGCACGCGACTAACGAACCGAACGTTCAGTGTCAACTGCGCATTGGCGCCCTGCCTCCTCGGCGATATTATTATCTATCCTCTTTAAAAAAAAAACGATTAAGTATCCCAACTCCTGTAACCAAACTCATATTCGACTACCAAATACCACACTTAGGGAATGTTTAAGTTACTTTCAAATACGATCTCTATCAAAAGAATTTATCGACTATAACAGAAGAGACATAAAATCATGGGAATATTGTAACCGTTTGTAAAATTGTTCCCAAGCGTGCAATACTGACCAATTTAACTGCTAGAACATAAATCATCTTAAATTCCAAGGACAATCGGTAACGTGAAAAGTAAATAAGCATAACCTGGGACAAAGAATATTGATTGACATGCAATTTTATACATTACTAGCTGTCGCCCGCGACTCCGTCCGCGCGGGATTAAATATAGATGTCGGCTTAGACCTACTCAATATGCTCACAAAATTTCATGAGAATCGGTCAAGCCGTTTCGGAGGAGTATGGGAACGAAAATTGTGATACGAGAATTTTATATATAAGACTAGATAGCCCAGCGCGAGATTTAAAAAACTTATTACCTAGCCTGTGTTCTTCCAGACTATATTCTATATCCGTGCCAAATTTCAGCGAGATCCATGCAACCGCTCAAACAAACATCCATCCATCCATCTAAACATTTGCATTTATAATATAAGCAAGACTTTGTATTTTCAAACAACGCTTTTATTGTTTTCTTTTAATTTGCATTTAACAACAATAAGGTTATGTTTCTACAACATAAATAAAACTCGTTTAGAAGTATTGTTTGTTCCGATAACTTTCAACTTCGATATTGATTGAACGATAACTTGAAATTACTTTGACGGATTGATTTATAAATCATTTCCGATGTGGTATGGTAAACCTTAAATGGGTCGAACTACTAAGTAGGCAAACGTTGAATTTCGCGAAGTTTACCTTTGTTGGTATTACGGAACCCCAATAAAACTTTTCGATTGCTGCTTACGGGGAATGAATACTGAGATGGATAAAGTTTCTTAGACGTCGCTAATGTCTTTGTGATTCGCGGAAGCCACGACATAAAATGGTATATGTAGGTAACCGTAATTTTATAGGTTTTTGAACTTCTTCATTCAGTTTTAAGTTCTTTTTTAATTACATAAAAAACAAAAAATGACGCAGTATGAAGTTCTCTGATCTTTTTGTATTAATTACCAAAATGTAATCATTTTTAGATAGTTTAAGTACAAGGAAGAATAGTGGACCTAGCATGAATATTTGTGATAAGCGCCGTCGTATCGTCATTGACAAAATTTATAGTAAAACTCCAACTAAAAAAGTGTAAGCTGCACCGAAAATCTTACACATATTGACATAAATGACGATGGCGATACGAACACGCTTGCTACAATTATTGGTGCTAGACCCACTATTTGCACTTGTTACGGATTTAAAAAAAAAAACAATGTCTATGATATCTTGTAAAAGTCTTTCTCATTACATTTATCACATTAGATTGAGCGGGTAATTTAATAACCTATTATAAAAAATTAAATTTAAACTTTTCTTAACAAAACTTTATGGTCCTTCGAGCCGGATTACACTGTTGTTACTATTCCGGCGCGCTCCTTAGAGATCCCGGAACTCTATTTTATTGCATTTGAGTTTGGCCACCGAGGGTTACAGTGTGTCAAATCCCACATAACCCTGTGATTGTGTTTCAAACATATTGTATACTAAAATAAAAAAATATTATGAAATCTGCTTACCGATGATCATCTGACTTGCTGTAGTCAGTAGCTTGACGTCATTCTGCTCGTCTTGAGTTTCAAGTCGTACGGTCACGTTCAATGGGTCCACGGTATCTTCATTTCCGTGTAATGTGACCAGCACTGCAGTCGTCTTCCCCGGTACAGCAACCTCAGGTGCCACTACTGAGAATCCGCTGTGAAAGAAAGGAATTGGGTTTAATATTCTGATTGCATTTCTTTGAACTTATTCCTACGGATGTTAAACATTTTTTTTATATCATATGGTGGCAAACGAGCGAGCGGCCACCTGAAATCGCTGAAATAGGGAAGTGACCGTTGCCCATAGACATACGCGATTGCATATGTGTTGCCTACCTTTAATCGATGGAAAAAAGGATGCACAGAAAGAAAGTATTTTCCCTTCCCATGCATCCTCTCATCTGGAAAGTCCACTTCCACTTCCCATCCTTTCTCTATACAAAAAAGGACAGGAAGGGAAAGAGGACTAAATTAGGCCTCCGGGACGCACACTCATCAGACGAAAAGCGGAATTGCTTCCACATAGTATGTGGTCTTAAATTTTTTTATCTGCCTCACTACCTTCTTAGACATACCCTCTTTAATCATCAATACGTTCTTTTGTCCTCGTTATGATAGTCTTAGGTTGTGCTAAAATGTTTGTAATCCGTCCATAACTTTATTCAAACAAATGTTTATCTATTAGTGAAATAAAATACACCACAAGAATATGCATGGAAGGAAAGCATAGAAACGTGGCAAATCTTGCTTTAAACAGGGCGCGAAATGACCAATGCAAATATTATTGTCTGTATGTACGTGAACTGAGAAAAGAATATTGAAAAGCTTCGAAGTAAGGCAGCTGCAGTGCGACAAATCGTATGGACACGTTCCAATTATTGTATTTCCCTTCGTGTGCTCTGAATACTGAATTTTGTTTGAGGAAAGCCTTTGTCGATTTTCTCTGTAAACAATCAAAGGAAGGTTTTTTTAGTGCACGGTTTTGATTATGGTCCGTATTCAAATTGCTATTCTTAAAACTAATAACAGTGCCATGTTCTTATAACAAAGAGCGGTAGAGATTTAGGATTTACAATTTGCATTTATTTTGGATTGCCTTATTATTTGTCTATATATATAAAAGAAAGTCGTGTTAGTTACATTATTTATAACTCAAGAACGGCTTTACCGATATGCCTGAAAATTGGTGAGGAGGAGCTTAGAACCAGGAGACGGACATAGGAAACTACTTATTCTTTTTTTTTAGAATTTATGCCTTTTTTATTTAACTTACTAATATTATAAATGCGAATGTTTAGATGGATGTCATGTGGATGGATGGATGGGTGGGCTACACTAATTAAGTTTTTTTTATATATCCACGCGAACGGAGTCGCGGGCGACAGCTAGTTTTATATAAAACTACAAATGAATGTTAATTTATGCGTATTCATCGCTAGGAAAGTATTTTTTTTAAGAAAGCAAGTATCTCCCGAGGTACCTTCAGAATGGCTGAACGGGTTTCGTTGAAATTTGGCACACATAAAGAACAAAGTCTGGAACAACACAAAGGCTACTAATTATGTTTTTTTTAATACCGCGCAGACGGAGTCGTGGGCGACAGCTAGTAAGACAACAATAGGTTCATTAGGAGTGATAAATGTGATGCGTGTATATTAGGTAGCAGTGGTAAAGATTTCAGTGGCATCTGTTCCAGTTCTCAAGATATTTCCCGACAATTTGCCGCAAAACACATTACGCTTCAGGATTGGACTGTTTGTTGGTATGAATTAATGGCATCCATTTCCACGTAATTATTCTTTAATGTAATTTTGTGGATTTTGTTTATGTTTCTAAATACATATCTACATGATAAAATGGTTTAATTTACCGAGGATTTCTGACACCAAAATCTCTGTATCCAATAAATCGTAATCCCTGTCATTATCTTCGACAAAACACAGATAACAATTGTTAGGAAGAAAATCCGACTGTGCCGGTGTACTGGCGCACTAGCCTTACTTAAAACACTAATAATTCCGCAGCCGGTGATGTTGATGTGGTTTGGACATGCTATACGGAGGGATGATGATGATATATATGATGATGATAGATATAAAAAAGTAATGAGATTGAATGTGGATGGCTACAAAGGTAGAGTAGGACCAAAAAAAGTATGGAATGACTGTGTGAAAGAGGATATGCGTAGGAAGGGGTAGACTCGGATATGACGTCTGATAGAGTTGTATGGAGGAGTAGCACATACTGTGCCGACCCTCGATAGGGATAAGGGCAGGTTGACGATGAATAAAATAATATAAATCAGTTTGAATACTCTCTTGGCAGTAGAATGCAAGAAAACGTCAAGTGTTTGCGATAACATTGTTAAAGTTGCACAGTCTACAGTTCTCTGGATACCAACGAATAAATGGAGAAACATATCTCTTTGCGAGCGATACTGGAAAAATTGACACATCTCTAGGTAAAAGAAAAAAGAGCAAAAGTTTATTTTGATTTTATAAAAATGTAATGCTTATTTGTAATATAACTTCAACGATATTTTTTTAACTTTCATGATATATTTTTTTATAAATCTAAAGTTATAAGTATTATATAATATATATAACTGTATCTGGAAGAAATCGTTACTAAATTATCAACTTTTATCTGTGGTCCTAACGTTCTTAATTTATAAATGTTTAAAAATATTACAACGTAAATTTATATTACGGACTATTTGATTATAGATTCAGAAATGACATTTATAAAGATGGGAAATACCTTCAATATGGAAGTACGTAAGTGCATAAAATAATAATAATAGTTCAGTTATTAAACAAATGCAACTTTTACAAATTAATAAGAAAACAGTATGAGTGTGTATATGTACATATAGTCGGTTTAAATCCAAATGAGATTTTTAATAAAAACTAGCAGTCGCCCGCGACTCCGTCCGCGTAGATATATAAAAAAACTTAATATAGATAAGTTAATTAAAAAAGCAGCTCTTCAAGGCATAAATTCGAAAATAAAAATATGATTAAATAGTATCCTATGTCCGTCTCATGGCTCTAAGCTATCTCCTCACCAATTTTCAGCCATATCGGTAAAGCCGTTCTTGAGTTATAAATATTGTAACTAACACGACTTTCTTGTTTATATATAGATATATATTTAAGAGACAAATTATATTTAAACATTTTAATTGCTGACAATGGTATTGTCTATGGTTTTATTTTGGAACGTTTCAGTGTTTAACTTAATAATATAAACATGTCTAATTTCGTAAGTCTATGATTACAGCACTAAAAAGATTTTCTTTAAAATGAATTTAATAATTTATTATTTTATTGAATTCGACTATATATAATAATGTTCTGAAGTGCCTTTTTATGTAGATTATTTATCGTACAACAAATATTTTCAATATGTTTTATATTAATATTTTCCCTCGTGAGACAAATAGCTGTACGTCTTTATTTGATAAGGGTTGCCTACTCTATACGTCTGACATATTTCAATATTTATATTTCAACAATATTATTCATATTTACAAGATCGTTACCTTTTGTGTACGAATAAAGATTTATCATCTTTTGAGCGTCAATAAACCTTTATCACTGAAACATCGTATAAATATATGTTCGATTTACCATAGATTTCTGAGACCTAAATCACCGTTTAAAACAGTGATAACGATATGTTTTATACATAGATTTTAGTCTCAGAAACCCACGATTAGTTTTATTTTTGAACAAATAAATTCGATAGATAAACAAATGCAAGACTCTTCTACAACTATACGTCGCGTTATTAATAGTAAAAATAAGTAACTACATAGTTAATGAGATGGCTTTGTTTTATATTTAATCATTACTAGCTATCGCCCGCGAATCCGTCCGCGTGGAATGAAATAAATACTTAATTAGTTCACGTCAATTATTCGAATTTTCTCACCTTTGAAACCTTCTCTGGACCTCAACGAACATTTCAAGACCAAGATAAGATAAATCCATTTTCGAGTTTTAACGAGACTAACGAACAGAAAGGGATTTTTATACGTATGGATAATGAAAGATAAAACCAGATAGCGATTTTTTCGGAATATCAATGATCTTTACAACCATTTTATACATAATATAGTTATATATCTCCATGTATTAAAAGATCAACTATATAAAAGATTTTAAATGGAGAGTGTTAACGCTTTTTTGTTGAATATTTTTAGTTGGGTGCAGAAATTGAGCACTACAGCTCACTTCGTTGTATCAAAGTGCACAATAAATTCACGTTTATAGCTCGCGTGCATGAACTAACGATAGCTTGTATCGCGATAAAATCTATTATTCAAGCTATTAAATTGTGAAGCATCTATAGCTTTTATGTTAACACATTATTTAACGTTGTGATCGTCCTATAAATTTAAAATGATTTCATAATTTTAAAGTCTATTGAACTTTACTTTAAAATCTTACAATATTATAAATGCTAATGTTTGGATGGATGGATGGATTTGAAGATATCTACAGAACTTGATGAAATTTGTCATGGATGTAGATCGTAATCTGGAAGAATACACAGGCTACTAATTAAGTATTTTTTTTTAATTCTGTGCAAGCGAAGTCATGGGCGACAGCTAGTTATTGAGTAATAATTTAATTTTTAATACACGTTTTTACACATTATACACCACAATTAAGTACGAAATTATGTATTTCACTATATAATTACTTCAAAAAATATTATACTTTAAAAAAAATTAGGTTTTTTTTTTATTGAAAATTATTTGAGTTATCTTAAAGTACTCAAGCACTAGTCGTTAAGTTAGTATAATTAAGTAGATGACTTTGGAAAATAATCGACTTTTCTAAGTCCCGTCGGCGCGATGTCGACTATTGAATTTTGTAAGGCCGAGTAGCAATGATTAATTAATTCCTCGTGCCTTCCTTATTGTTGGCGTCTACTTTCCTTATTGAATCAGGATAAAAGTAGCTAAATTTAATATATTTCAAGGATTTTCCGGTACCTTCTTAGTGTATGAGATTTATAAAGAAGAGAATAAATCAAAATGTCTTCAACTATGATTAAAAATGACGGAACACAATAACCTAAGCTCGAGTTGGAATAAAAATCAAGATGATTCAATTACTTTCTATGTGAGGAAGTTCACCAGTAAGTCTACAATAATCTTCATTTCATTTCAAATTTCATATTTTTTTTTATATTACAATATAAGGTGGCAAACGAGCGAATGGCCACCTGAAATCACTGAAATAGCGAAGTGACCGTTGTCCATAGACATACGCAATTGCATATGCGTTGCCTACCTTTAATCGACGGAGGAGAGGATGTACAGAAAGAAAAAAATATTTTCCCTTTCCTTGCATCCTCTCATCCGGAAAGGCCACTTCCACTTCCCATCCTTTCCTTATAAGAAAAAAGGTGGGAAGGGAAAGAGGACTAAATTAGGCCTCCGGGAACCACACTGTCTGTCGTGCCCTGTCTTCTGTGTGGTCGTGGTATTTCACCGGGCGAGCCGGGACTATTCCTGCGAAGGTGTTAAAGCGGGCTCTACCACTGTTTAATTTTTTTGTCAACCAACCATCACTGGGCCAGCGTGGTTGAATGTCTTAGTCATTTCTAAAGCTAGGAGCTCTGAGCCCCTTGGTGACTTTTAGACGACGACTTTTAGTTAGTAGTTTTTAATTTATCTTGTTAATACCGAAAGAAGCCTGAAGATAATTTTTATTTATACATTCCGTAGTAAAATACAACGGAGATTAACTTTTCATTCGAAGTGAAGCTTGAAAAATCACATCAACACGTTTCAATTAATGTATTTGCCGTTTCGGGTACAGAATACTGAATTTTGTTTGACAGGAAATGTTCGTGCTCCTTGGTGTTTGAACGCAATCCGCACGGCGCCGCGCAGGCGAGCGTCGGATGTTTGTGACGTGACGTGACGTGAAATAGTTACTGTTAAGATGTGTAATCTTCATTAGAATTTCTTTGATAGATATAATTTTATTTATAAACGAACACGATATGTTCACAAAGGAGGACAATATCTCTGTTTTTATATTGTCGTTAGAAACCAAGGTCACCTTTGGATCGCTCCAGTGTTTTAATTAGTTTTGTACTGTTCTGTTTTATTGTGCTCGCCTCTAGCCTAAAAGACGTGTTTAATTTGAACATTGTGGTGTCATTCAGTTCGCAAAGTGACAAATGCTTGTTAATCCTGTCTGATAACTTAGTGTTTTCAATAAGCATGTTTTTATTTCTAGTCCAAATCGTCTATTTCTTTGCATATATGTAGGACATTGTCTGGAAGAACACATAGTCTGCCAATTATTTTTTATTTCAATACTGCGCGAGTCGCGGGCGAAAGCTAGTTAATTTTTAAATTAAATTAAATCTCCGTGTAGTACGAAATATATTTTCAAATGTAAAAAGGTTTTCAAAGAGCATGTATTGAGTAATAAGTTTGCTTGGGGCGGGAACCGGAAAAGTGTGAAGCGCGTGACTTCATTGTTGTGGCTCGACACTTGACAGGGATCGACTCCGATACTGATGCATAGAAATGGATATCATTTATCTTAGCAACAGACTCGGGTTGTTTGGAAATTCATTTTGTTTTCTTTTATTTAGTTAAAAAAAAAACAATATGCAGCCATATAAAGTTCTTTAGTATGTTTTAATGGTAAATAAAACAAAGGTTTATTTAAAAGCAAAAAAAAACGTAATTCAAAAGGTAGTAACGAGCGAGATGAATTCTGTTTCAATATTCCAGCTAAATATTTTAAAGTCAAAGTAACTACAGTTTTCAATCCACGTTATTCTGAAAATTTAACTCAAAAGCTATTAATCCCCTTTCTGTTACGAACAAAGTATTTGTCAATTTATATTAATTGAAATAAAATATACAATTTTTATTTTAAATTTTTATCATCGTAATATTATAAATACGAATGTTCAGATGGATGGATGTTTGTTTGAAGGTGTCTCCGGAGGGGCTCAACGAATCTTGATGAAATTTATGACAGATGTAGAGCATAGTCTGGAAGAACACGTAGGCTACTTATAATTATTTAATTCCGTATTGTCGGAGGCGCGGGTGACAGCTAGTTATTGATAATAAGTCAGATATAAAGCTTTTTATCTGAATCCAAGCTTTCACTTTTGTTTGTCGGCCCTATTAACATAACAAAAGAGTTTGCCTATTCAGTTATACGACCTTCGAATTTGAAACACTTCATAAATGACTAAACCAAAATAGGCGCTCGAATTCCCGACTAACAATGAAATAACATTACGAAGGCACTTTTGAATGCCCCCCTTTAACGCCCAAAGCTTTTACAACAGTTGCCAAGTTACTTCAATTAAATAGATGACTTTCGAAAATAAATCGAGTTTTCTAAGTCCCGTTCGAGAGATGTCGAGTAGTGAATTTTATTAGGGAAAAGAGGAAATGATTAATTAATAACACGCGAGACGATTAATAAAGCTCGCTAAAGCTCCGCGTATCGCTTATTATGTAAACCGATTTATGTCGCTTTTGATTAAATGTGTGTGATTAATGAGCTTTGTGATAATCTGATTAACACTGATTAATCTTTATCTATACATATTAGTAAAATTGGAGTATGTGTGTGTAAAATAGAAAAAAAATATAATTTGTACTCATTAAGTAATTAAGTTGCTGTTAACGAAAACTATTTTTTTATCTATCTGTATGTCTGTCTGAAAGGCCGCCTTTGTTCCTGGCAATCTCCGAAAGTAGTGGTTCGATTTTGACAGAACTTGGAGGGCAAGATAGCATGCAAGCGGTATTATAGACTACTTAATTCTGCGCCGACGAAATCGCGGGCAACGCTAGTTTAGTATAAAGATCGACATTATAAAATGACAGAATAATTCCTCTGCCAAAAGGATAGGTTCTCTAACGCTCTCTTGTTAAATTTAAAAATGTGGTCTCAAAAAATATTTCCCTCGATTCCAATGCTCAGCTAAAATAAATATTTTTCAGAAAACATTGAGCTAATATTTGACAGGTAGTTAAAATTCGATACGCATGTTTGCGATTCACCCAGTACTATATTTTTGAATTTCGAATCGGATAAAAGTTGAAATATGTAACGTTATCAATATCATAAAAATTGCACGAAGAGAAATATTTTTAAGATTCTTTTTACGTTGAATTATAAATGTTTAAATATAATTAACTAATATTTTGAATTTATTTATTACGTATTCTGTTTACTGATAGGAATAAAACATATCCAAATATTCCAATTCATTATAAAATTTCTCATTACCAATAGTATTTTCTCGAAGTAACGTAGGTTGCGACATTTTTATTTGTCTGAATGTGATAAATTGACTCTTCTCCGTAGCTGCCAACAAAGCGATTCAAGTCTTCAATCTAATTCTGCGAATCACACCACAAAAAAATACTAAAGATTTTATTTTTGTAATGAAATGTATAATTTGAAGAAAAAGATTCGTTAATTTAAAATGAGTTAAATTAATCAAACTTTCGTGAGACATTGTAATAAACTGATATCAAAACGGCTAAACACGACGAGCTGTGAGCGATAACGCGTCCGCGAAATAATACCAGTCCCACTCACCCTGATGAAGGGCCCCCGATGGGCTCGAAACTAATCGGTGCAGCCACCGGACGAATATATGTGAGTGTTTAGCCGTGTTTATATATCAGTTTACCAAAATCAGTTATTCAAGTAGTTATGGAGCTAAACTTACTTTTACTTCACCTTTTAGTAATCGGTCGGATATTGTAAAAATAAATGGAAATCATTCTTATCGTTTATATTTTTAATTTTATGGTCAGCAATCTAACTATTGTTCACTGAATTTGGGAAGTAAAAGTGTATTAGAAGAGTAGAGGCTGAATAAAATAATAAAATTATAGAAATAGAATTTTAGTTCGTTCATTAAAGATAAATAGCATATGCGTACTGTAACTTGTGGGTATATTTACGCAATGTTCCTTAGTTTAAGACATTATTAATTAGAATCCTTTGGCGCGAATGGCGCTCTTTCGTTACCAAGTCAAATGATAGAATCATTAGTGAGGGGACATAAACGTCGACATTTTAGCAAGGCTAGTGTTGCGCCAATACACCGGCAAAGTATCTGATTTTCTTCCTAACATTAGATACTGCTATTTTACCATTTTAGGTATATAAGTATTAGATAAATAATATATAAAATTAAAGATTTAAACGTATCGCATCACGTAATCATTCACGCGTGATCTTACCCGTATCACCGTTAGAGTATCATTTGTTAAAGGTTCCCAGGCATTTGTTACGAAATTTCACCGCAAATTACTTTCGAGGTTATCTAAGATTGGACTGGAACAGATTTACCTCATAAATTTCTTACTAGATAATTTAAATTGTTTGTAGTTCAACGAATATTATTAAATTCATGAGAGACTAGAAGTACAACATAAATTCCGATATTATTATGATACACAAAAACAACTCACCCCTTTATCCTTAAGATGTAGGCAGAGACCAAAGACCACCGTTTAGCGTGGCCTAACGAACCTACGCAAGCCACTTTTCGACCTTACGGGAGACGGAACTCAACGCTTGATATGTGATGGTTGCATCACGATGTTTTCCTTCACCGTAAGAATGTCGATTATCATATAATACGTAAATCGAAAAATAGTGGTACATACCTAGGACCTGCAGATTATAAGTCAAGTGCTTAAGCTCTGAGACAACGACAATCAATATAATTATAGGTTTTGGAGTGACTTCCTTACCTAAAGTTTAATGGTCCCTTAAACAGTTGAGTAATACACTAAGTGACTCTCTCTCTCTGATTGTGGTTGTATAAGGAGGTATGGTTTTAGGATTACTACAGTCTAGAGATTACGGGTGCAAAATCCTGTCCCCAAATACTATTATTCTCGACTTAGCTTATCCTAGATTTTTGAACAGCGTGACTGAAGACTTGCCCGCGGCTCATTACGTCTTAATGAATTATTCACGATCCAGCGACGACCCCTCTCCCTCGTACACTCCCCTTTTTTATCTAGTCGCTGTAATCCAACGGCTTTAGATAGCATCCAAGGATACTAACAATATTTTTAAGGGACCATGTTTTTAATTACAAATTAAATAAGATTTAAAATCTCTAAACTTCCGTGATACGTAGAGAGATTAATGATGCTTTTTTCAGTGAAAAAAAAAATCTGAGCTTTTACCGTGTGATGCAGCAATTTATAGAATTTGTTAAAATACTCGTAATATTATATTACGAGTATTTTAATTATTATTATTATATTACTCAATTCAAAATAGTCAATTTCTTTCTCTCTGTGTTAAAATAAACGTTTTCATCAAATACAAAATTTTTAATATTTAGTCCACAACATGTGAAATACAATAATTCGTACGTGTCCACCCGATTTGTCGTACTGCAGCTGCTTTCGCTGAGAGTCAATTTTTCAATATTCCTCATACGTATAGGATCGTATCGGCCAATACATTACGTGTCGATCAACAATCTTTTTCAAACAGTATCGAAATTTTATATTCTTTCAATATTGTTTACTAAGATATTATTAATTTCGTAAACATACATACAGACAGAATAACTCTCTAGTTACTCTATATTTTACTAAGATTATAAATGGGAAAGTTCAGATGGATGGATTTGTTTGTACGTATCTCCGGAACGGCTTAATGGATTTTTATGAATTGGCACAGATATAGAACATAGTCTGGAAGAACATATAGACTATTAAGTGGTTTTTAATACCGCATAGACGGAGTCGCGGGCGACAGCTAGTTATACTATATTCTATAGGGTCTCTACCCAGAGTACTGTATTATCTTATATCTTTGAATGAGCAATTCTTGTGTATATATGTTTATATATAATTGGAATCTCGGAATCGGCTCCAACGATTTTCATAAAATGTAGTATATAGGGGATTTCGGGGAGATAAATTGATCTCGCTAGGAATCATTTTTAGAAAATGTCATTTTATTCGTTTTTTTTTCGATAATCAACTTAAACATAAACTTAACTTTTTCTATCGGTAAAATCGAAAAATATTATTATGAATTAAGAGATTTCAATGCCCATATTTTACATATTTATATAATAGAAGTAACCACGATAGTTGGCCTCATCACCGGACCAAATATCCTTTTTTGACTATAATCATCATAAATTCCAGCTCGATACCTCCACGAGTTTCTGAGAAAAAGGGTCCAGACAGACGGACAATAAAGTGATCCTGTTATTATTGTTTTTACGTTTCGAGGTACGGAACCCTAAAAATTTTGTTGATGTTAAATTTTAAAAATATTCTCAGGAATATTTGCAGGTATTTCTGAGTAAGAGAAGGTAAATTGCTACACCCTTAATGCTTGGAGTGTGACTCAGAAACAAACTTGAGTATTAAATTACCACTCAGAGAATATTACAGGCATTTTCAAACAACTTTAATTCCTTGTTAAGTGGTTTTATGCCAAATATTTGTAGAATTACTACAATTACTATGGTTACATATGTTCTTTTTGTGAACGTATTTGCTTGTTTTAATAAAGTGTGATTATAATGAAAACATCGATTTCACCAGTTAAAACCTATAAAAATAATACGTACAGTTTAGGCAAATCATATAATTTTGTTTAGATTCACTTCTGATGAAAAAAAAATGTTTTTCACTAAAACCAAAATAAATAAAGTTTCCTAACATTGCTATAAAAAACGTAACTTCTGAATACATACAATATTACAGTAAAAGATATTATAAAGATTAATATCCTTACATTTTCCAGGCATTCTCGGAACTGGAAGCTTCTACATGTTATCATCAAAAATTCTTTAACCAATCTCGACGCTCGTCTTAGGTTAGTCACGCCGTGAGACAAGACTCGTGGCTCATTACATTTCTATAAATAATTCATGCTCCAACATTCCCCCTCTGTCCCCCTATCTCCCCTTTATACCCACTGACCCCGTATTTGGTAGATAGAGTCCGGCATTGAATTGTCCTTAGTAACAATATTTCACTTTTCCTGGCAACATCGATTGTTTACTCGAAAGAGAAATAAATGCTTCTAATATTTTATCGGATCACCCTTTATATGACTTTTCTGTTAAACAATATATGAGAGTGGAATCCGATATTTATACGACTAGATATATATGTTTATGTTAACATATTTATCGTTAATAAAGTAAATAAATATTTAATGTTACGGAACCAGAACATACCTAATTTTAGACTGACCATTTATTAAATGAATTTTAGATTTTATAAAAAACTTAACTTTTACGTAATACTTCAAGTTGCATTGATATCATAAAAATTGTCTCGAATCCTTACTTCCTTATCCTTAATAGTCCATAGTAATCCTTTCTAATATTATAAATGCGAAAGTAACTCTGTCTGTCTGTCTGTCCATACTTATTTCACGCAAAAACTATTGAACCGATTTAAATGAAATTTGGTACACAGATAGGCTAAAGCTCGGAAAAGGCTACTTTTTAAAAAGGTTTGGAAAAGTTTTTTGTTGTGAAAGGGGTTTGGAAATTTGTATGGAATAGTCGTCATTTTTCCAGATAAATGCAGGAAACTTATTTTTTAGGCTGTTTATTTGATATAAATAAATATAACATTAAATATTTGTAAAAATGTCACTCTCAAGGGTGCAAACTAACAATAGGGGATGAAAGTTTGTTATAGAATATATGAGGTTTATGTGAATGTTTTGTGACTTTAATATGTTTTGTTATTATGCATTATAAGTGTTAGGAAAATAAGTAGCCTAAATAATTAAAATGATACCCAAAGACAGTATTTCACCCGGCCGAAGTCGCGGGCACAACTAGTATTGCATATTTTTTTTTGTTAAAATTTTTACCTATAAATTCAAAGTGAAAGAGTTTCTCTTTGTGTTCATTATACATCAAGGACAGAATTCTATTAAGTAAAAGTAAACGCAGACGAATTAGGTAAACACTAGTGATGTTCCTTCAAAATAGAGTCCTGAATAAATAAAGACTGCCACTAATGCCACTGGAAAATGTTGCTTTACAATGAGAAATTTTAAGCTTAAATTTTATACTTTAAAACCTTTATCAACGGTCTTTTATTAAGTAACATTAAGGGTTATCGTATTACACAAAAGGAAAAACCTTTTTTTTTAAATTCTTTTGAAGATATCTTATATATTAATTACAGATTGTTATCGTATAGTCCAGGAATCGCCTTGGAATTTAGTATATGTTATTTTAGGGCAGAAAATACAAACATGCTCTCCTTCAAATATACGTAATTCAAATATATCAAATGATCAAATTTTTCAGTCAATTTATCATCCGTATATCAATTAATTTTACCATATTATAAAAAACATATAATAATAGTAGTGAAGGAACACGTAAGTTTTTCGTAAGTTTTCGGTAAGTCACGATTTTGGTGACTTAACATTTGCTAAGCACGAGCTTAGCATATGTATGTTTATTAATATCAAATTTGTTGACTTATGTCAAAGCAAAGTCTGAGTGACGTTTATAAATTTCAGCCTAAGACTAAATAACCATTAAACGGAGCTGGTGTTTAAAAAAAAATCATGATGATCTTTCAATATTTTTACCTTTCTCTTTGTCTAAGGACATATTTAAGATGAGGCAATTTACACGTCTATCTTTGTTATAGCTCCAAGTTGAGATATCGTTAAGTGAATGACTCTACTGAATGAAATTAGTACTCCGGGGAATCCTTTGTTTGTTAAGTCGTTTTACAACACCCTCTTGTCTTTTGAGAAATGATTATCGCCAGAGTTTCGTGACTTGCGTAACATTTTTAAAGCCCAAAGTGATAGCTTAATAAGCGAAAATGTTGCTTAGTTTTAATAATATACTTCTCATGTTTTCTTCCTCATTTGTTTCTCAAAATTCGAAACGAATATTTGAAACTAGCTGTCGCCCGCGACTCCATCCGCGTGGATATATAAAAAAACTTAATTAGTGTCGCCTATGTTTTCTTTTAGACTATGTTCTATACGTATGCCAAATTTAATCGAGATCCGTTCAGCCGGCGGACGAAGTCGCGGACAGCTAGTTAGCTATTAACGAATATTGCTATGATACTATATTTAGCATTTGAAATTTAAAAGTTACTCATGCTACGAAGCAATAAACGAAACACGTTCGTTAAAAGGTGCACCACTTTTACTCGACTGGCTCTTGACACGTTTTCACTTTCACACCGGCCGCCCCGGAATTGTAGAGAACGTTTTTTTCATACGAGTGGAACTGCGCTTTCATATTTTAAACGGGGTCTCGCCTTTCAGAAGGTCAAGAGGTAGTTTAATTTTCGTTCGCAATTTTTTTTTAAATACACATATTTAAAATGCTCTTTCTCGTAACATTTTCGTTGTGGTATAAAACTTATAATTAATTGCTTATTACTGTTTTTACGATGTAATTTTTGTTAGTTATGATATTTAATAAAGCCATTTGTCTTATTGATACTAGCGTTTGCCCGCGACTTCGTCAAAACTTAAATTAATTCCGCACTCATAAGCTACAATTCAGTAAAAGTTCCGTCAAAATCGGTCCAGCCATTTCGAAGATTAGCCGGTACAAAAACGAATTAACAGACAGACAGACAAAAAATTTAAAAATTAGATTTTTATTTTAATGCAATATACATCATGTTCTTAAAATATTAAATTTCATTTTGACATTACAATCAGAAATTGAAGTATTGAATTCAATATGAGATATGTCCTTCCAGAAGCATATTAAAACGAGTATCTTCTTGATATAAGTATATGATTACGTTGGTACTGAATAATGAAGAGTAAATTTACTTACGTTGTACATTTCCCAGCTCTGAGCGGAGTAAGTTCTGCCGCCAGAAGTAAAATGACAAACGCAAACATTTTGTTTATGTCTGTCAGCGCATTTCTTCAAGAAAATCTGTAAAAGAAAAGTAATATAAGTTCGAACTCTTACAAATAACATATCTTCGAAAATTAGGACGGCAATGGATGGATGGATATACGAATTTTTGTTACCTCGTAACTTTATAACGACTCTAAGTATTTTTATAAAATTTGGAACTGAGAAAGATAATGGTCTCGAAGATCGAATAGGCTACTTAGTTTTTTATTTA
Source organism: Papilio xuthus (assembly GCF_000836235.2). NCBI lineage: Eukaryota > Metazoa > Arthropoda > Insecta > Lepidoptera > Papilionidae > Papilio > Papilio xuthus. Next base: position 5,462,502 of record NW_013531726.1, on the reverse strand, counting down.
AATTCCAAGCGAATTAATCCGCTGCCTATGTTCATTCTAGTAGCTCAACTTTATACTAAAAATGTTAACAATAACATTTTCCTGTATATTTTAATTATTATACAGGGTGTTACAAATCTATTTGTACGTGTTTCTATTTACCAGCGTAAAAGAAAACAAACAACACTCAAAATGACTATACCCTAACATTAACCCCGAGAAAGGCGCTAATAGTTGGGGCAGAGTTACCCTTCGCAACACATGGGCGTGAATTAGGGACTGCAGCATCTGTGCGGGGCAGGTAAAACATAAATTATAGAACCCTTTTAGTAATGATATTACAAAAGTGGTACTTTTAGAAGTACTGACGTCATTCGCATTAGTAGCACGGTGTTCACGTAATGGGCAACAAAAAGTGTTTTTGTTTGTGGCACCCATAAACAATAACTTAAGATTTTTTTTCTAATCTAAAATAACTTAATGATATATTAAATATCCTACAAAGAGAAGTTTAATATAATTAAGTTAATTTATACGTCCCCAATCGTTGCAGTTTCTAATACCACGGAACGTGATTGCACGAGATATCGAAAATTTACGACCTGATAACAACCCACCAGATTTACTTGAGCCCCTTCGTTGAACCGCATTAAAGGTAAATCGTATGTGTAAGCCACCGCAGTATGACCTAGATAGGTCAACGCAAAATGGATGAAGCATTAAACTCGTCTACTAAATGGATTAAGACGATTAGAACCTGTATTACCTTTGATCCCTAGACTTACTTGCATGGATTGGGTATAGATCGATTGGTTTACAAGTAAACGTACATTATACTAGCTGTCGTCTGCGATAATAAAAAAATGTGTTCCTCTAAACTATGTTCTGTATCTATGCCAATTTCATGGAGATCCGTTGAGCCGTTCTGGAGATACATTTAAACAAACATCAATCCATCTAAATATTCGCATTTGTAATCTTAGTAAGATATATCAACTGGCAAACTATTATATTTCCAAAAAAAAATGTTAAATGCAAAATCACTAATTTTTATTTGTTTCTAATTCCACACTCAGATACCTTATATGCATACTGATAATGGAAAGACTCTAAGTGAATATATAAGTGAAGCTTAAGGAATATCTGAGAAATTACAAACAGCATTTATATTTATTTATAAAATAGTATATTAATAAAGTAGGGTAAACGCTTGGCCTACTTTGAACTAACCATGTGAGTACTTTGATCTATGTTTAAACCGTATAAAGACTTAATCAACAGTAAATAATACGAATAAAATCAGTGAACATCACATCCCCGCGTCGTGAAACAACCGGTGCGTGGCTACACAAATACGCGAGCTAATCATGTTAGCTACGCAGTCGCTCTGAATCTTTCCCCCGTAGTTTCAGTGATGGGAATTATTGTTATCGATCTTTCACATTCTAGATTACAAATGTTAATGCTACAGTTATAATATAATACAATGACAAATGCTTTAACATGTTACCGTAAAAATATATACAAAAAACTAAACACAATGGTGTTAATTTTTAAGAGAATTACGTACAATTTTTTTTTCATTGATTCGATTAAAACAGACTGTGATTGTCAAATACAACGTTTACGCCATAACCTTTCTCTTTAAACCAATTTAAAGTAAACAGTTCTTAATTTACTTTTAATAAGCATACATTGAATTAACACTGGAATCCAGAAATGTACAAAGCCGTCACTTTCTGCTTTATTTGACATCTTTATATTTTATTTTAATCTATCGATACAAAGATTGACATCACTAGTCACTTACAATACAGGTGAGTGCTCGTAAACGCACCTCCTATAGATGGCATTATTAAATTTAACGTGTCGTCATATACTAACTATAAAATGGTGCATCTACGTGTAAAAGCAACATAAAAATGACTGAAGATCGTAACTCGTCTAGGGAACGCGTTCCCTTTCTGTCAACATATTTATAAAACTCTGTGTTATTGCGACTCTGTTTTAAAATCAGTTAACAAGTTGAAAAAATATAATGTTTGTTACATTTTATTATTTCCAGAGACTTAATATAAGTAGAATTTTATACTCGAATACAGAAAGAGTGATTTTGAGGTTAAGTTAAAAGACATTATTTAAATACTACTGACCACAAAATAAATAGTCAAATAAAACTGCAAATATATGTATGTATTTATGTATGTAATCAGAAGACATATGGCGGCACCAAACCTTACCTTAAATGTCGTAATTATAATTAATTAATAATTTTGTTGTCTTCACAATATGATACACAACTTCCTTACCATTTCCTGTCACCATTATCTTAATAATAGAAAATTAATGCTTTAATTACTCGTACATTAATTAGCTTAATAAATTATTACGTAAATTTAATGATAGTACTGTATTAACTGTTGGTTTCTGAGGTCGAAATTACATGTAGCAGTATGTTTTAAACAAGGATTTTTGGTCTGAAAAACCCATTATAAAAATATTTGATAGTTAACTTTACATTACGGACTAAATCATCATCAGGTCACTATACGTCCCCACCGAGAGGTTCGCAGCCTATCCTAAATTAAGGGTGATTAGGCCCTAGTACACCACGCTGTCCAAGTGCGGGTTGGTTGACTTCACACATATCTTTGAATTTATTCTCAGATATGTGCAGGTTGCATCACGATGTTTTCCTTCACTGTAAGTACGTCGGACAAATGTACATATGTAAAATCGGAAATCGAAAACTCACATTGGTACATGGCGGGATTCGAACCCAGGACCTGTAGATTGCAAGTCAAGTGCTTGACCCCTTAGCCACCGATGTTCTTACGAACTAATTAAAAACTTCTAATTATTAGAATGAAACTATTACAATTAATCGTGTAAAAGAAATCCAGACCAAATTGTAAGTTATCCAGAGTGTAATAAAACTAATGAAAGACACCGCAAGTCTCGAGTTAATCTTCTATCTGAAAATAGTCCTCCAATTCAGTACCCTTATATTACTTTCCTACACGTGACAAGGATATTAAATAAGTTGTGGTTGAAAAATAAATCATAGATACAACCAATACAAGATATATTTACTAATTATTACAAAATGAACACATCTTTGTGTATTAAAAGGTTTTAGAAATTATATATTTTTTCTTATTAGGAAGTTTGAAAGTAGCGCCAGTGATCGAGAAATTGAGGAGTAAAAGATTAGCGTGGTTCGGATATGTTATGCGGAGGGATGATGATATAAGCAAAAAAGTAATGAGATTGAATGTGGATGGCTACAAAGGTAGAGAAGACCACAAAAAGTATGGAATGACCGTGTGAAAGAGGATATGCGTAAGAAGGGGGTAGACTCGGATATGACGGCTGATAGATATGTATGGAGGAGTATTACATACTGTGCCGACCCTCGATAGGGATAAGGGCAGGTTGATGATGATGACGATGATGATATTTTCTTATTAAAAAAAATATAATAAACTAATTAAATTCATGTAAATAGACAACTAAAATTAGTGAATACACTGATATTGATCTTAAGATAAAAAAAGACTGTACACTTTATAATCTTACTAATATTGTAGATGCGAAAGCTTATAATAGATGAATGGATGTATGTTTGTTACAAGGTATCTCCGAAACGGCTCACCGAAATTTGATGAAATTTGTAGCAGATGTAGTCGTCTGGAAGAATACATATGCTATTAATTAAGTTTTTATTTTAATTCCACGCGGACGGAGATGCGGGCGAGAGCTAATTCTTTATAAGTCGATTTGATTTCTCACTGCTCGTTAAGATTTTCTCCGATTCATTAGCAAAGGATTGTAAATTTAATTTCATGCCTACCGTTTGCATCGCATTTGCTAGGCGTTTGCCTCTGAAGATTAATCTTATTTATCGAATAGATTACCTTCTACTTCACGTATATGAAATTGTGAAAATTTCTACCAGACTAGTTTTTAATATACATTCAAAGTAATTATATATAAATATATTTGCTTTTGATTTAAGTAGTTTGAAACAGTTCTGTACATATAAAAAAACTTTGTCTAAAATTGAAACTCAGTATTTTTATACTACAAGTTGACAAACGAGCAACGGGTTACTTCATTTTACATGCACAATTAGTTAAAAATCCCAGTTCAAGACAGAAGTAGGAGGTAATAATAGGAATAACATTACTGTGAACTACTTCTGTCCTAATAATTATTATAGTTTTACCTTTTCTAAATTATAGACAGAGTTGACCAAAAATATAATTTTCGTAATTTCAAATATTCCAAAATATAGGTCAAAGCTATACATCAAAATCAATTTTGTAGGATAATCCAATATGTTTATACTCAGCTTAGATACGTGATCTGTATACGCCACGGGCCTTCCCGAGATTAGACATTTTACGTTCATATTACTTTAATGGACGTGAGATTATTGTGGATCTTCCAAGCTGCCATATTTTCTTATCAAAGCGGCTACACTCTGTTTAGAGGTTTATTTACCTTTGTTACGATCCTTGAATCCATTGTGGAGAATTAGTAGAGATTAAAGGAGAAATAGGAGAATTTGAGACTAAAATTACTAAGAGGTATAATAGTATGACGTGGGGACCTTCAAGAGTATCGTGAATAGGAATTTACTGTTCAAGCGCTTACCATCTTTTGACCACATGACCATTTAACATCAGGTTGTATCATGGTCAATAGCTGGCTTATTAAATATAAAAAAGTTTTGAAGAATTGAATGTTGAAATTGCTCTAGTAATTGGCATTTGCTTACATAACGTAGGTGTGTAATTCGATTCATAATTATTCGTCGAATTACAAATTCTGTGTGCTCAGATATTTACAGTTTTACGTTGTTTAATGTATTTTATTGGTGACAAATGTATATTAAACACACATGAATATGGTACGAAATTCAAGCTATGTAAATGTTTACTGAATATTCTAGAATGTAGCGGGAAATATGCAACAATGGAATTGGGTCGACTAATCATATTAGGGGTGCACGCGCTTGCATCTCACCCTTTCATGCTTTTAGCCTTCATTGACTCACTATATCAGTATAGAAAATTTAATTCAAAAATAAATTAAAATGAAATATGTAACAAAAAGGGTGATTCCCGTTTTCTTGGCCTACCAATTAATTGAACGGCCCAATGGTCAAAAATTAACATTGAGCCGTTCAATTTTAGGACTTTTCCGTATTTAGGATGGAAATATTTTGAAGAGTTCATAAATGAACAGTCGAAGACGTCCATTCCCTACCCTAATACTAGGCTAAATTGTACCTCTTTTGATGAAACTTGTTCTATATTAGATCGTAAGTAAGAAGCTAATTTACGTCTTTGAACGTACAAAGTTATTAAATAAACATCGCGTGAATAGTTGAAACCTCAAGTACATTTAAATATTTACCAAACGAAATTCCGACGCGCTCGTACCCGTTCGCTTGTATTCCTCTGAATGTAACCTACATAATTAATTCACTAATTACCATTTCGCCGTCGGCACAATATGATACAGGATGTCCTTACAACATCCCCTCTGTCGGTATAATTCCAGTTGCGCTCAAATATGTTACATTCGGTTTGTTAATTTAAATATAGATTGAAATAAAATAAATAAAGTTTTTTAATATAAATAGCAGCCTGTAGACAATGTAACATTCGATTATCGCTATCGCTAATAGAATAGACGATATCTATTGTCGTGACATGCACGTGATATATTTAAAGAATTTGTGACTTCCATACACTTTTGAGTTCTCGATTAAAAACGTCGATTATCGAATGTAACTATTTCTACAGGGGAGAGTACATTAGTAGGCGGAGATAGAGATAGACAGATTACGTGAATGGTGACATGATCAAGAAGGAGTGTAGACAGAAATGAACATCGAACTATGCGTGATGTTGCTTTGTATGTATCAAAAGTACAAATGAATATTCATTAGCTACTCGACTTTTGTATAATCTACCGCTGACACTACTGCAATACTTTGACTTATACTGGAGTATAATTATAATAATAACGCAACATAACCATCTGCAAGAGAGGTATGGTTACTAATGTAATCTGTTCTGTTTCTTGTTTATGGCTCTCCCTCATCAGGTTGGGCCAATGTCAAGTGTTTATGGTTCTGTTTTAACTTGTTAGAGACTGGCAACAATACTCTGCTTGTAGAGAAGTCTTGTGAATAAACAAGTGAACCAAAGAACTAATGTAATCAGGAATCCAAGTATGTGACATCCATTCTAACATCTGTTTAGAAGGACTAAGTCAATAGAGCAACAGTATTCATTGATTATTGTGCAACACAACACTTTATTTTATTAATTTTCTGTAGTTCTTTTACCTTTACAATTCCACCATGACAAGTAATAGTTTGTAAGAGCTTTACTTTGTTTAATCGTAGATAGTAAAAATAGTGTAGGGTAAAAAATACACACGAATTTTCAAGTGTTTGGAAAACGTGCCATGGAACGTGAGAGCGTTCGTAATGAAATTATACTCGAAAAACATCGTTGGTTCGTCTGGTATTTTGACAAAGCTTGGTGGAAAAGTAATAGCATTTAAAAACCAAGTAATTTTTAAAAACAATCTTAAAACAGTTATTTTTCAAATGATACTTTAGCGAGTCAGTTGAAGTTACAAGAGGTCACATTGGATTGGACAGTCTACCAAAATATATAGACATTAATCTTAAATCCTAATTTTTTCTAAAACTATAAATGCGAATGTTTAGATGGATGTTTATTTGAAGGTATCTCCGGAACGGCTCAACGGATTTTGATGAAATTTGGAACAAATATAGAACATCGTCTGAAAAAACGTAGACTACTTATTAGTTTTTTTGTCAATTCCGCCCGGACGAAGTCGCGGGCGCCAGCTAGTATATATATCGTAATCTTTATAAATTGGAAACATTTAATAACCGTTTAATATCTAAGAGGATAAATGAACAGCAATCCATTAAGAGAAGATATTTGGTTATCAAACTCATAAATTTTGCAGTTAGCAAACTGTAAAACGTCAAACACGTAAATCATTTATTTGATAAGGGTTATACAGATTTTAAACTGATAAAAGTTGCGCCGAACCACCCAACGTTAAAGCTAAATTGATGTTTGAAACATGTTACATAAATAAATTACTTCTTTATATTACAAATACAATTTCAAGGTGTAATTTTCTTAAACTAGCTGTCGCCCGCAACTCTTAGTTTAAAAAAAAAAAACTTAATTAGTGTAGCCCACCCATCTATCCACCCACATTACATCTATCTAAACTTTCGCATTTATAATATTAGTAAGTTAAATAAAAAGCAGCTCTTAAAGGCATAAATTCGAAAAAAAAAATAATACATTGTATCCTATGTCCGTCTCCTCTCTCTGAGCTACCCCATCACCAATTTTCAACCATTTCGGTAAAGCCGTTCTTGAGTTACAAATAGTGTAACTAAAATGACTTTCTTTTATATATGTAGAAGATGGCAAGCCAGCAAGCGGCCACCTGTATTCCCCGAAATAGTGAAGCAACCGCTATCCATAGACATCTGCAATTATAGACGCGTTGCCTCCCTTCAATCAATAGAGGAGGGGACGCACAGAAAGAGAATATTTTCCCTTCCCCTTAATCCCCTCATCCAGAAAATCCTGTTAAAACTTTAATTGTGTATGTATATCTTACTAATAGTTTGAATGGATAGATGGATGGATGTTTGTTCAAAGGTATCTCCGGAACGGCTCAACGGATCTTGTTAAAATTTTTGCACAGGTGTAGAACATAGTTATGGAGAACAAATAGGCTACTCATTAACTTTTTTTTTTAATTCTGCGCGTACACAGCTTTTAATTATAAAGTCTTTTTATTGGTGTATAGTTTTTATTTATAACTTAATTTGAAATTACAATATCACTTTATAGGCTTAAATTTGATAACTAAATTTATCAATATCTCTATTATGATTAAACTGAATTATGGAACTTTATTTATTGTAGCAAATTCGATCAAAGGGTTTCATTGAATATAAGAAAATTAGTATATAACTTTAACTCGTGAATTTTAGGATCCGATTTGATATGATCGGTCAGTTACTTAAATACGATTAGAACAGATAACTCGTTTGATTAATTCATAAAGCAAGAAACACTTAACTACGGTAAATATCTTAATCTATTTCAGCTAAATTCAGAAAACAATTAGAGATGAAGCAAATACTTCACTCAGTAAAACTTTCTGTTTCTTGTCACGGAAGCAACTTTATTATGAGTTCAAAAATTAATTTTCTACGAGTCGAAATATCATTTTGAACGGACATTTTAATCTAAACTTCAAGAAATTAGTTAGGGAAAGGTTTTGTAAAATTAATTGAATAAAATAAAAATAAAAAAATCTACTATTCTTGGATCTATACTTTTTTTCTTTTATTTTGTACTTTGTTTTCCAAATACATACATAAAAATTTAAATTATCCAAGCATACAACATTATATAATATAATTATGGAATTTTGACTTCAAACCATTCGTTAAGCTAAGAAATTAAAAAAGAGATAGTAGGAAAATTTTCAAATCCTTAGCCTAAAAGCTTTACTTGCGCTTAACCGTTAATGCATTTTAATTAACATACGAGTAGCTACTTTAAATTAGTAACATACATTTTTCACTAAAAATAAACATGGTCTCTATAAACGCACTTTGCTCTTTACACATCAGGAAGGTGTGAAATTGGCCTTTGTTCGGATGAACTTTAAAGTGGCTCTCGTTTCAAGTGTTACCATGAGGATCACTTTGAAAGGAAAATGCTAAAATATCTAATATTTAAAGGTTTAATATGAAATATTCAGCTTAAACATATCTACTTAATTACTTTAATTGAAAGTAATTATGTTGACATACTGTTGCCTATTTGTTAACAGACTAGCTGTCGTCTATGACTCCGCCTGCGTGGAGTAAAAAAAAACTTAATAAGTATGCTTTACGTTCTTCCACGCTATGTTCTACATATATGCCAAATTTCATCGAGATTTATTGAGCCGTTCTGGAGATACTTTCTAGCAAAGATTCAAACTAGCGCCAGTGTTGATTAGGCGAAATATTGTCAGATAGAAAGTAGGTTATATGTCGCCTTTACTTGAATTTCTTTGTAACAAATTAATATGTAACAAAAACAATAAAAGGTAAAATATAGTTATATATCCCGAATGCAATTATCCCGGGCCAGGTGACGACTCGTCCGGGCATACATATTTATCGGGTCCTTTGCGGGACGTCGATCGACAAAAATATATTTACGTATATCGGATACACGGATGGAATTCATAAACAAAGCCTTTTTGAGTGCTACCGATGTTTGGATTTTGTTCGGAATAAAGAATTTTTTCCTTTCCAAATTCTGAAAGAATTGAAAAGAACTTTTCTGTGAATAATTTTATTTTCCAAATGGAAAAAGCAATAAACATTTTTCCCGAGAATACTATTGTGGTTGTACAATATGTAAAGAAATAAAAATAAATAGATTCAGTAATATTCAGTTTCAATAAATTTAACTCACAGTTTAATCATTCCAAAACATAAAGTACAGAGTTTTAAATATAATTCACTCCTCTGTTATTTATATCAAGATACATCTCTTAATTAGAATAAAATTATTTTTTTCCTAAATTCTTTTAAGCCAGTATTTTCAAAAGCTCCCCATTATATAGACAACAGTAATAGTACATTATTTTATTAACAGTGGTAGAGCCCGCTTTAACATCTTCCCACGAATTGGCCCGGCTCGCCCGGTGAAATACCACGACCACACAGAAGACAGGCGTGAAGTGGAAGCAATTCCGTGTTTCGTCTGATGAGTGTGTGTCGCGGAGGCCTAACTTAGTCCTCTTTCCCTTACCAACCTATATCTTATAAGGAAAGGATGAGAAGTGGAAGTGGACTTTCCGGATGAGAGGATGCATGGAAAGAGAATTTTTTTTTCTGTGCATCCTCTTCTCCGTCGATTAAAGGTAGGCAACGCATATGCAATTGCGTATGTCTATGGGCAACGATCACTTCGCTATTTCAGCGATTTCAGGTGGCCGCTCGCTCGTGGCAAACCTTATGATATAAAAAAAGACAACTCCGAATAACAAAAAAACAAATATTTAAGCGCCAACGTATTTATTATTTCTCCTATCATGTACTCTATTTAATTCGATTATATTCAAATACTTAGATTATTGTAATATAACATAGTAAAGATTAATTAACAAATAATCTAATAAATTAAATTACTCGTTATCATATTAATAATTAAGACAATTTACTGAGATTGGCGGATGGCATCAAACCGTAATAACCTTAGCAATGTAAATCGGACTCGAATAAATTAGATCATAATGGACTTAACTGCGTTCATTAAAATGGTAATTAGTATACACTAAGCTTATGTATAGCCACAATTAAACAAACTAATAACCGGTGGTTTCTGAGACCAAAATATCCATTAAAATATATTGTTACTAGGTGTCGCTCGCGACTCCGTCCGCGTGGATATGTAATAAAACTTAATTAGTGTAGCATACGTGTTCTTTCAGACTAGATCCGTTCGAGATACAAGGCATAAATTCGAAAAAAATATAAAAATAGTATCCTATGTCCGTCTCCTGGCTCTAAGCTACCTCCCCACCAATTTTCAGCCAAATCGGTAAAGCCGTTCTTGAGTTATAAATAGTGTAACTAACACGACTTTCTTTTATAAATATAGATATCTGTTTTTTTGAATTAAATTGACAGGGATGAAGAAATGTTTTATACAGTGATTTTGGTCTCAAAAACCCACGGTTAGTATTTCAATTGTCAACAACCTTGCAACTCACATCCAGTCCAACACACAATACCACTTTTAAACATGAACTGTCTTTTTACTAAGGTGACGTCTTATTTCGAAAGTCAGCGATCATTAGGGCTACTTGCTCGCTCGAAACCACGGCTCTGAATTACAAACGAATACTCAATTCAAACTACTGGTTTGAAAAAACTTATAACTTTTTTTTATAGCAGACGGGGCAAACGAGCAACGAATCGCCTAATTTTATTTGATCCGACGCCCATGGACATCCGCAACGCCAGAGAAACCGCAGATGCGTTGCCGGCCATTAAGAAAGGTGTACGCTCGTACAACGCTTCACTTTCCTTTGAACTAAGTTTGTATGAGTGCATGTGTTTTATTACATTCTATTGTAGTTAAAAGCAGCAAGTAGACAAAAGTTAGGTATTATAAATTCAATCGCGAAGGGGCCACCGCACAAGCGTAAAGTAAACAATGTTAACCAGACTGAAGCAACAAAAGTGGCCATTGAAAATTCATTACTTCATTAAGCGAGAGGGTCAATCGAAGTTGTAAAGGCGCTTTATGAATCATAAATACGCTTTCAGGCAGTTACCCACAGCTCGAGACTTTGAATCGAGTTATCAAGGTCCCCTGAAGTTGTAATAAAACTTTATGACTGATTTACGCATATGTTATGTTTAACCATTAAATTATGGTTGTTTGAGGTATTGATAGTTTATGGATTTAGTTTGCGAATGCCAATTATTATCAGCTAAGCATAACTGAACGCTCTGAAATTACTTATTTTATTATTTTGTTTTATAGCAAAAGGTTGCAAACGAACAAGCGGCAAATTTTATTCACCAAAGTAACGATGTGACCATAGTTTATAGACATCTGCATTTGTTCGACGAAACATAGGAAGTGGAAATATCGTTATTCTGTGCGTCCTCTCTACTGCCAAATCCACCTCCCTTTCCCATTCCATCCTTATACGAGAAGTGGGGAGAGAGGAGTAAAATTGGGTCTCCAACACGCACACTCAGACGAAATGTGGAATTGCTTCCACTTCACGCCTTTCTTCTGTGTGTTGCACTAGGCGAGTCGCCTCATTTGTACATAATATATTTTTCCAAGCTCTACCACTGTTAAATTACTGTTCCATTACACCTACGTAATCGTAACTTGATCCCAATGCATCTAAATAATAAAGTGTAAACTTACAAAGTTGGTAAATAAATCCGGTACTCCACTGTGAGTTTCTTGTCGCAATTCAAACTTGAGTTACGTGCAACAGCGACGGAGCACTGATTAGGTCCCTTGACAATCGAAGCGACTCCTGAACCTTGTTACCGGATTCGACGACAAGTTGTCAGCTCGCAAAATCTAGAATCTAGGTAACTCGTAAATGTAAAATTGAAATTTGCGAAATTAGATTATAGAAGTTCGTAAATACATTTATAAAAGAAAGACTCAGCACACCCCAAGTCCCTAACCTAATGTTAGTAGGAAGATAAGGCGAAATAGCGTGGTCCATTAAAAAAAAATATCAATGTATTCATGCTGATCTGATTCTTATCTAAAAGTATGTTATTATTTAGTATTGATATTATTTGATTTACAAATATGAGTATTGTCCCATAAAATAACTATTATAAAAAAACAAAAAATCATATGAGGTACGTATAGTATACGGGTAACCAAAATTGACAATTTACGTATCCTAAAATGAATCTAGGGTAACTATTTGTGCGTAACTCTATTCAACACAGAGATTTATACATGTCTGTGTATGTCTGTATGTCCATCAAAAGTGTACAAATTTGACAATATTTCTCACATACTTTACCGTTGATTCCGTGATGTTTTATCTTAGTATAGAAATTTGTATATCACTTTAACACCTTTTCAGTGCTACTTTACGCGACCGATCTTCAAAGTGCTACGTTTTCTTATCGCCTTTGATGGGATATGCCCTTTACCAGCAATAGCTTAAGGCTAAATCCTCGCCCGCTTAATATCTTGCCGTCTTATCTATGTTGGGAAAAAGCAAAAATAAAGGGATCGGCTTTGTGAATTACATGGAAAATTTAAGACAATTTTAAGAAATAAAAAGACGTATTTAGTAACATCTTTTAATTTCTTATTAACTGAGTTATAAAAAGCAGTTTTATATTGTCTATTTAATAACGTTTTATTATAAAATTAAAATATATATGAGATTTTTCTTGTTCATATACGTTTCTCGTATTCACTTGAACAGTTTGACTTTGCTCGACCTTTGAAAAGACGAGCTTTGTGCGATCTTTTGAAGTTCTTTTTGTCGCTCCACTCGCTAAGATAAGCTTAGCCGAATTTCAAGTTCTTTGTTATCTTTAATACTTAACATAATATATTCAATTTTAGAACAAAATTTAAACATAATAATTAGGAAAATATATTTTTTATTACTGAATAAAATTTCCATTTTATTAATTACATTTTATTTATTACAATATAATGATGATATGAAATATAAAAAAAATCGGATTTTTAAATTGTAGATTATTGGTTTGAAAAAATTTATAAAGAAAATTAACTTCGAACGCAGCTTTTTATTAGGGTTCCGTACCTCATAGGAAAAAACGGAACCCTTATAGGATCACTTTGTTGTCCGTCCGGCCGTCTGTCAAGACCCTTTTTTTTAATTAATCTTACTAATGTTATATACTAAAGTTTGCATAGATGGATTGATATTTAGTTGTTACGCGGTATATCCGGAACAGCTCCACGAATCATGATGAAATTTGACACAGATCTAGAATATAGTTTGGAAGAACACATAGTCTATTGTTTTTCAATACCGCACGGACATAGTCGCGGGCGATAATTATACTTTAATAAATATGATAATAATTTATACAATATTCCCACGATCATTACAGCAACAATGGCTTTTGGTCGATTTTCAGCATTTCCTGCTGAAACGACAAAGGGTCAATAAATATGACAGGTCGGGAAATTGGACCCGATAACTGCTTATTCGGCGTCCGGTATTCGTCCGTTTCCTGCGTTGTAGTCGTACAGTGTCAAATTTGAATAAATATCGTATTTCTGTAGCTTTACTGTCACTGGTGAGGCTTTATTATTATTTGAAAGTAACAAGTATGTTTTATTTTATTTTATGGCTTTGAATAATATATATTTAAAATACTCAAAGAAACTTTATGATGTTTAGTTAATTGTAAACATAAATCTGATAAATAACAATTGATTTGTTTATTTTTAACTAAAATTTGTTGAATTATGTGAAATTAATATTTAATTTATCGAAAATATCGTCATGCAACCTGTATACTATGTCTGCGAAAAAATTCAAAGATATGTGTGAAGTTAAACCGCATTGGGCCTGCGTGGTATGAATATGGCCTAGTCACCGCTAACTTAGGATAGGCTTTGAGCCCCTCAGTGGAGAAGTATAGTGAGCTGATAATGAGAAATAATTTTAATTTAATTTTTAGTACTGATAACTGCAAAATAACTACTTTCGAAACACTTATACGAAACAAAAATTAAATTGCCTTTTATCAATACAAGGTAAGGTGTGCAAATTACATTCTTAAATTATTTGGGTAATATCGCAGTTGGATAATAAAAGGGTTAAAAAATGCAACAATCTTGATACTTTCCATAGATTCGCGTGTTCGAATAGATTGAATACGAGAAAACCTATTTCGCAATTGCACTGGTAACGGTCTGAAAACAAGATAGGGATCAGAGTGTTTCGTAATAACGAAACCGTTTTGTATAAAAAACAACATGCCATTTTCGGGAAATTTTTTTGCATATATTTTTATTTCTTTAACACGATAGCGCATCTGGCATTGTCAATTTTTCGTACAATCAGCAAAAATAACTTAAAAGAAAATAAGATCGCATCACAACTTTTAAAAGTGTATATTTGTAATTTGAATTTAGAACTAAAATAAAAACTTTTTCATAAACATATGTAAAATCAAAATAATTACTTGTTAGCGTATTAAAATTTCGATTAATAATAACTTTTCTGGTGTGACAGTGACAGTTTTTGCATTAAAATGTTTGAAGAGACATCAAAACAAAACACTGAGGGCGCGGCGAGAACAAAAAGGGTGGCTTTAATCAGAGTCACCTTGTCCGCAGAGAACAGATGCATAATTCATAAGATAACGGACATAACATCATTTATTTAGATTCATCCTGTAGACAACAGAGTAAATATCGTTAAAAATTTTAAAAAGAGTTTATACCTTGTACTACTCCAAACACTATCTATACAATGTTTACATTACGCTTAAACTCGTAAATACCAAATAGTTTTCTTCTAAAAGTAATTAAGTACATCGTAATGACTGTAATATTTTCAGTAATTTAAAATTTAAGGTAATTTATTATTTTTAAAAAAATCTCGTGAACTTCTTTAAAATGCAACATCCTGTGCAAGTAACACTTATCTGTATAAGTGTTACTTGCACAGGATGTTGTGAACACTGTTGTTCCATTCAAAGTTAATAGTATCAAAATATGTTAGTGTAAACTCAACGTATTAGATTTCCCAAGCTGCTCGTGACAACTAAATAGAAAGCCAGGAAAAAGTCAAGAATACTTAATAAAGAAATAAAGTGCATGTTCAAAACTTCGAAAGTTAAAGACGTTGTGGTGAACTACTGCGGCAGATGATTCCGGATATTTGCTTGCCTGAATGGAGTGTAATGTTTTCGAGTTTACATGTTTAATTCCTGTTTCAATTTATTGTTGTTTAAATTTGTGTTAACATTTTTGTTAAGATCTGTGCTTAGTTTTGTCTTAATTACATTTAAAATATTGTATAAATTTTTTAAAGATTATTTTTATCTGTCACAGATTTAATTATATATACTATACTAGCTGTCTCTCGCGACTCTGCACGCCGGATTACAAAATAGATAGTAGTCGATTCTCAGATCAGTCAAGCCGTTTTGGAAGAGTATGGTAACTAACATTGTGACACGAGAATTTTATATAAGATTATGTAATAGTTTTATGTAATTTGAAGAAGGTTTTGGTGAGTTTTAATAGTATTACAAATGCAAGTTAACAAAGTCAATTTATGTTAACTCCAACGCAACCGAGAATTCCGATTTTTTTTGTTCAAACGAACGGTTTACGTTCAGCAATTTGGTAAATCGCTTCGGCACGTCCGTGGAAGAAATTTAAGATGGCGCAACGGACTTTGTGTTTTGCATTTTAACAGGATAAAAGTTCCGAAGTAATAGCTCTCATTGTACCCACGGGATGAATTTTACAAAGCTGTATTACGTTCACAGAATAAAGCGCCAATTTCGATGAGGTGACAATTTGTTTATTGCGTTAAAAATGTAAAATAACATTTTTTCTTTTATCGTCATCAGTAATATGTGTTTATATTTTATTAACGAATTGAATATGAATAAATATATTAACAGTGGTAGAGCCCGCTTTAACATCTTCGCACAAATTGGCCAGGCTCGCCCGGTGAAATACCACGACCATACAGAAGACGGGCGTGAAGTTTAAGCAACTCCGCGTTTCGTCTGATGACTGTGCGTCCCGGAGGCTTAATTTAGTCCTCTTTCCCCACCCACCCTTTTTCTTATAAGGAGAGGATGGGAAGTGGAAAAGAAAGGGAAAATATATTTTCTTTCTGTGCATCCTCTCCTCCGTCGATTAAAGGTAGGCAATGCATATGCAGTTGCGTATGTCTATGGGCAACAGTCGCTTGCTATTTCAGCGATTTTAGGTGGCCGCTCGCTCGTTTGCCACCTCATGATATAAAAAAAAGAAAGAGGTTCTAAAAATTAAGGTTAATTTCGAGTTATTCCGCATCAAAATGCCCTTATCACTACGGAGGATCACAGTATGTACTCCTCAATACATCTTTATCAGCCGTCATATCTGAATCCATCTCATTCTTACGTATATCCTCTTTCACATAATCTCTCCATACTTTCTTTGGTCTTCCTCTACCTTTGTAGCCATCTACATTCAATATTAATACTTTTTATTTATGTGTTTTTGTTTAATTTCGACTCTTTTGGGGGTTGAAATATTATTTTAAGTACATTGATTCCCGTCAAATAATATTAACGCATCTCTTTGCACTATAAAGTTTTAAAATGACATCAATATTACAAAACAAAGCACAAGTAAGGCATGCAATTAACGCATTAAAGCCGCGCGTCATTTATTTTCCCCGACCGTGTCATTATCTCAGTCCAAAGAAATGAATCACGATAGCGCTGGCGTAATGCGAATCATGCATCCGCCATCCCTGAGGGTTGCTGCCGAGCTCTCGCATATAAAACATAGTATACGGTAAATAATCAGATTAATCTTTTATTTTTGGAACCAGTAACTGTAAAACTACAGAAAAGGTTTTATTTCGATTTAATTAGATCTATTTTTATCAAATAAAATGAGAGGAAAAAGAATTAATGTCATTACTCTATTTTATAGAGTTGCACGAGAATTATCATTAGTTGGAGATGAATAAACAGAAATAAAAAAAAATATCTATGATTTTCAGCTAATAATCTTACTAATATAATATTATAAATGCTAATGTTTAGATGGATGGATGTTTGTTACAAGGTTTCTCCATCGGCTGAATCTCGCTGAAATTTGACATACTCGTAGATATAGAGCAAAGTCTACTAGAACACATAGGCTACTAATTATTTATTTTATTCGCGGGCGACCGCTAGCAATTGTATAAAACACTTTTTTAACAAGGTTTTTTTTTAATAAAACCAGTCCGTCTTGTTTCATCTCCAATTCCATTTGAAAAGCTGAGACAAGCATTCAATTTCTTAGCGCAATAAACGGTTTAAACTCATTTCATTCTCATTTTACTTTATAACTGCACACTCCGCACGTATCGGATACGAATGAGGAAATTAATATATTCTCTACAGTTTGTGTATTCGTTTTCATTTTCTGAATGCATAATATAAAATTAAATCATTGTTAATTATTATAATACTTTTAATCGTACTAATATAATAAACTACCTGTCGCCCGCGACTCCGTCCGCGTGAATATATAAAAAAACTTAATATATATTATAGATAAGTTGAATAAAAAGCAGCTCTTCAAGGCATAAATTCGAAAACCAAAAGGGTTGAATAGTGTCCTGTGTCCGTCTCCTGGCTCTAAAAGCTGCCTCCTCACCAATTTTCAGCCATATCGGTACAGCCGTTTTTGAGTTATAAATAGTGTAACTAACACAACTTTCTATTATATAATAAGATAAGATGCGAATGTTTAGATGGATGGATGTTTATTAGAAGGTACTCTAGAACGACTGCATGGATCTCTCTGATGGCATAGATGTAGAACACAATTTAGAAGAACACATAGGCTACTATTAGTTTTTTTTTTTATTCCGCTCGGACGGGGTCGGTGGAAATAGTTTATTAAACCTAATTTAGCCGTTAAATGGCAACTGGTGTCTTCGACTTCGGCCTTAACTAGTAAAGAGTTAATTAATGGTTCTTAAAGCAGTTTAATAGTATTGATTTCGCGTGCTAAATCTTCCCTAAGTGGTACCCTCAGTGACCTTTGAATAGCGCTGTGTGTAAGACTTTTATCTTTTAATTTAGCATTATAATATTATTGAAGTCGTAATTTATCTTAGCCATAGAAGAATTGATTCATATAGTTGGAGATTTTTCCAATTGATTTCCCCGTTAAGATTCAGTAGGCAGTAAAATTATTATATTGATAAGGTCGGATCAACGACAAATTCTTCGTAGTATATTTCTAGGAAAGTAACCTTCATATTTCGCTGAGAAATGTCTTAAACTTTGTTACCTATTTTATCTAAATAATCTTACTAAAATTATCAATGTGAAAGATCGAATGGATAGATTTTCGCACTTACCTAAATCCATACATTCACGGGCTGAATGGACCTCAATGAAATTATTTATTAAATTGACTCAGTGAACGTTGCTAAATAGTTCTCAGCTTTAACTTTAAAGTTAGTGTACTCTTTGAAACAATTATTGTAATTGGAACGTACACGTACAGAGGTTAAAATCCGCAGAGTTGTCCGCCTTGGTTTGTATCTTAAATTGAATATTCCAGATCGTTTGTTAGTTGGTACACACTGAGAATTGTTTGCAACAATCTTGAGCTGCATACAAATGAATAGAATAGAATTTATCATTCAATTATTTAGAAAACAAAATAAATATTAAAAATAATATGTTTTGTAACTTATATATTGTAACGAAATAAAATAAACGACAAATAAATAATTTATTTGCTTATCTTCGTAGATGAACTATAACTCAGCTATTTATAATGAACTAGATGTCGCCTGCGACTAAGTCCGCGCGGAATTAAAAAAAAACTAAGTATGTGGCCTATGTGTTCTTCCAGACTATGTTCTACATCTATGCCAAATTTTAGCGAGATCCGTTCAGTCGTTCCGAAGATATCTGCAAACAAATATCCATCCATCCAACCTCCTGAAAAATCACATTTTTAACATAAGTAAGATAGTAAGAAGTAAGATTAGTAAGGTGAGATTATTTTCGGTACGATTTTTAATAAAACCGAGACAAGACTTCAAAGGAAAGGTTTAGTTTCTTAATTTTGTTTACCCGGGAACGAAATTTTCTCCGCTTTTTTGTGAAGCGTCTAGGTCACAAACTCGATTACATTCTTTTAATACCGTATACAACTCTGCAACTGCAGAAAAGCAAAACAGAAATAACGAAAAGCAATCGACGTAACTTAATTGGATCGTTCGGTTCACAATTGAGCTTAGCCCCGGTAGAGTTGGCCGACACGCTCCGTCTCTCGACTGCACAATGCATCGCTTGTAAGCCTAGTCGTCGGGGGATTTGTGTCGAGCCAAACAATACAAATGCGATACCACGGTATAAGCCACAAGCGGATAGCGATTTGTCCTTATCTCTACATGTTTGTTGCATTTCCATATGTATTGTGATTTACGTATAAACTTAATTGTTAAATATAAAGTGATAGAATTAAAATAACTTATTTTTTTAATACCTGTATATTATCTTTATATTAATTAGTTTTATGGGTCAAGTTCATTGGTTATCATCTTATCTAATAAGATAATGATTTGCCAAAAATGTTTAAATAATTAAATCGAGGCAGCGGCTAGGTACACTTCGTAAGGTTTCTTCGTTAGGAAAAAAAGTCAAACAATAGCCTTTTTTAACAAATTATAACTAAGGAATATCTTAATTTTAATTCACATTAAACTAATACTGATTACGCGCTTTCTCTTATATCTTATACCAAGCAAATATTCTTACCATGGAAGAATTTGGGTTACTTCGCAGCAGTATGAATGTTTCCAAGAAATTGGTATCGTATATATTACTGAAATTTCTTTTTAAAAATGGAAATAAAACAGAGGATTTATTTGACCAGATAGAATAATGACTGAGAAAATATAAAAAGACATGCATTAAAGTGCAAACGATGCGTGGATAAACACTTTTTTGCAAACTCTACAAAATTACGGTGCTGCAAGACTGCTGTACTTTTATTAATCTTGAAATGTGTAAGGAAATGGGAATTTAATGATTTTTCACGTACTAAAACTAGTTATAAAATTTATTAAATTTTTTGATCTGATCATGTCTAAAAGTATTGTTAAACGCCGATACACTGAATTATTTTTTTTATGAATTTATCATCAATGACGTGACCCCAATAATATAATAATAATATAATCTTGTAAAGGATCACAATGCTTAGGCTTAGCGAGACAGACCTTTTTCATTATTATGCCTAATCCAGATTTAATTTCCCCGGGCGGCATTTGTTCGTTGTGTTGGATAATTTGGTTTCTTATTGTCCCAAATTTTAGGGCAAATGATCGTAATCTTTGTACTATGGAACTTTTGTCATTGTATAACGTATCACTTTTTGTAATAAATGATGCTACTAGAATTTAGACTAAATACATATAAGATTTATGAAAGCACTAGTTGTCGCCCGCGACTACGTCCGCGCGGAATTAAAAACGTAAACAGTAGCCTATGTGTTCTTCGAAACTGGCGACTTCTACTGGAAATACCTTCTAGTAAACATCCATCCATCCGTCCATCTATCCATCCATGCAGCCAAATATTAGTATCTTATATATAAAATTCTCGTGTCACAATTTTCGTTCCCATACTCCTCCGAAACGGCTTGACCGATTCTCATAAAATTTTGTGAGCATATTGAGTAAGTCTGAGAATCGGCCAAAGTCTATTTTTCATCCCACTAAATGTTAAGGGTAGTCCACCCCTAATTTTTATTTTTTTTTTTATTTTAGACAAACACGCAGACGGAGTCGCGGGCGACAGCTAGTAGTATTAATAAGATTGAATTGAATTTAATTCATACGTGTTAAGTTAAGTTTCTATTGCTGTAACAGTGTACAAAAACTTATCATAGTTACTTAGTTGTCTCCAAACATTTGTTCAATGTTAGTCCACGCCAGGGGTAGCGAATCAATTTCATATAATATTATATTTTGGACACGTCTTTAATCGCAAAATCGCATTATGCATAACTAAAAATAGTGTGGAGTAAGCATTATAAGATGAGCGAGTAATTCCTAGATTACAGAATCCAATGATAAAGTAACACTTATTTGATGGCACGTCTATCACTTTGTTAAATATTACTTTAGAAAAATCGAACGATAAAGCGTAAATGTTTGCCATCACTGGACATTTGAAACTGCACAAATAAATTGTTATTATAATAAGCTATTTGATATCTTTGTGTATCATTTTATAACTGAATAACTTAATTAACTACGAATATACGAAAATTGTTTCAGTTATTTACATTCTCCGGGCAAATGTAAATTTATCTGGATAGCAAAGCATATGATACAAAGCAGTTTGCGGTTTCACCCGCATTCGTAATGGTCGAATATTTTAGCGAATTTTGACATTTCTGTTGTAATAGTATTATAATGGGAAAGTGTGGAATGTTTTCTGTTTTTGTTACAAGGCAGGATAATTTTAAAATTACTTTGGAGTATTTGAACTGGTTGTATATTAATTCTTCTCTTCCCATCCTTTTCTTTATAAGGAAAGGATGGGAAGTGGAACTGGACTTTCCGGATGAGAGGATGCAAGGAAAGGGAAGATATTTTCTTTCTGTGCATCCTCTCCTCCGTCGATTAAGGGTAGGCATATGCATAGGCACGCATATGCAATTACGTATGGGCAACGGTCACTTTGCTATTTCAGCGATTTTAGGTGGCCGCTCGCTAGTTTGCCACCTTATGATATAAAAAACTCAATGGTTACGTTAATATAATAATAAAAACTGTATTGTCACATTCTGATTATTGACTTTTTTAATGCACCGTTTACAATTTAGAAAGTAGCTTTAACTTCATATACGTAAGCTTGTAGTATAGAGTAAGTGAATAACATCACATTTAAAATTTAATAACGTATTAGTTTGTTTTATTGCAGTTAAGTTTATTTATAATGCTGTTTAATTTGCAATTCTTTAATAGCATGGTGAGCAACAACTATTTTTTTTTATAAAAAACATTAGCAGATTTTTTTGTAAATTTTACTAATATTTCTTTTACCATTCCAACTAAGCTCTAAGCTTGTGCTAGGATATGGTTTACGACAATAGTCCTATGGCGGGATTCGAACCCCCGACTTCGTGGTCGGAAATCCGTTTCCTTAACCATTAGGCTATTGACGCTTAGTTAGCAATTTAATTGTCTGAAAACTGATTATCATTATATTTATTTTGTTTACAACTATAACACTTAAAACTACTAGAAGTTATCTACTTAAAATATTCAGTATATAGTATTAATATAACGTTTATAAAAGACATAAAAATTGTCTGTTTTACGAACAGAAATAATAACAAAGCTTAATTAATAAATTATTTGGGTACTACGACTTTGTAGAAAAAGAGTCAAAATTTTGAAAAAAAAATTCTCTATTTGCGTTACTTAGAAAAAATGTACTATGACGTTGATAAACAGAAAAGTGCAGTTGTCTCATCCAACGCTATATTACCTGTCTACAAAATTGTTATTCCTTTTTGTACGTCTGCTTTTGATCCGCCTCGTTGGAACGCGCTCTCGCCGAATTAGTTCTTTTGATTACGCTGCATTCTATATTCTTCAAAAAAATTTACGTTCATTCGTGCGTAATCCTTGAAATCTCCCTCCAGAATTCTTTTCTTTTACGAATTTACTTTGCTTTGTAAATTATGTTACGAGAATTAAACTTGATTTATTTAACTATTTTCTAATAAATAAATAAGAACATGTATCAATACGGTTAATTAAATTGGAGTGTCTGTATGTAACCTAAAAAAAATTAAAAAAAACATAAAGTTAGCCTATGCGTTCTTCCAAACAATGCTCTATATGTATGCCAAATTTCATCGCGATCTGTTAAGCCGTTCTAGAGATACCTTCAAACAAATATCCATCCATTCATCCATCTAAACATTTGCATTTATAATATTAGTAAGATAGCATAAAAGTGAAATTGTCGTTCTACTTTGTATAATAATAATAACTTTTGAGAGCACTTAAATAAACAACGTAAAATAATTTAAAATCTTTGAGAAGGTTAACTGTCTAGACAGTTAATGTTTTTTAGATTTTCTTAATACCTTTAAGGGATTGATGGCTCTCACCTTTTTGCAAACAGAAAGGTTTAAGGAGTGATTACTTGGAAAAAATAGTAAACTCTTTGTTCGAAGAAACGTAAAAAATATGGTACATAAAGCTTTAATAAAAAACGAATACTCTTAGTAGTTCTGATAGAGTAAAATCTCTATTTTAAGAAACAGTTATTTTTGTACGTTTCTTACATTATATTTAGCCCACACATCTCTTCATGACCCACCCTTAAGTCTCACCAAAAACCTTTAAACCGCTTATATAAGCATGATTATTAAGTCTTCAACCTAAATATAAATTTAAAACAATAATGCCTAAAACTCAACTGATTTTGGTACAATTAAAGCAATCTACTATTACACATTTCTTTGATAAGAAAATTTAACAAATTATTTATCACCTTCATCTTTATGAAACTAAAATTATGTTTTATTTATTTATTGATCGGATAACTTACAGCTAACTTATAAATAAATAATAATCTTAGGAATATTATAAATGCGAATGGATGGATGGATGTTTGTTTGAAGGTATCTCCGGAACGATTCAACAGATCTCGCTGAAATTTGGCATAGATAAAGAACATACTCTGAAAGAACACATAGGCTACTTACTAACTTAAAT
Source organism: Papilio xuthus (assembly GCF_000836235.2). Classification (NCBI taxonomy): domain Eukaryota; kingdom Metazoa; phylum Arthropoda; class Insecta; order Lepidoptera; family Papilionidae; genus Papilio; species Papilio xuthus. Next base: position 5,438,385 of record NW_013531726.1, on the reverse strand, counting down.
TCCGTGTGGACGGAGTCATGTGCTATAGCTAGTAATAATGTAAATGTAAACTTAAAGTGTATTAAAAGTTAAAAATGCAGTTAACTTCTCAATTTTAACAAACTGTCTAGTTTTGACTTCAAAAATGTTAACAAACTTGCTGGTCTCTATACGAAAATTTTACAGCTCCTTTGTGAGTACGTTTCTAAAATAATTGCTCTCAGTACAGTATGTTTAAAACATTAGGATCTAACCGACCTCTTACACATTCTAAATACGTCCCTGTGGGCACGTTA
>NW_013531726.1:5435132-5437635 GCF_000836235.2 Papilio xuthus | reverse complement strand
AAATAATTTTGTATGCAGCTTTTTATCGTGGTAGCATAACATTAAGACATTTGTCGCACGTCCACGCTCGGGTTAACGGAGCATTTTATGGACGCATTTCGCCGACACGACCGAGCTCAGGTGACTTCCGCTCTGTTCGTGCATCTAGCCGGTATCAAAACTCATTTCCTTTACTCTAATGCTGCTTACTGGCGAAGCGTATAGAGGATTTAACACGTTCCATGCCACTAAAAATTATTCGTATTAAAGTGGACTCGCGGGTTAGTGGCACTCACTCACTAATATTATAAATGCGAATGTTTAGATGGATAAATCGATGGATGAATGGATGTTTGTTTGAAGGTCTCTGAAACGGCTGCATGGATCTCGCTGAAATTTGGCATAGATGTAGAGCATAGTCTGGAATAACACATAGGCTACTTTTAAGTTTGTTTTTAATTGTACGCGGGCGGAGTTGTGGGCGACACCTAGTAAATATATAAATTCTTATTTACCTAGACCACTAGTCTTGTGTGTAAATGAAGGTAACATGAAAAAGCTTCTAAGTATGTTCAAAATTTTATTAAATCATCTCATAATACATGAATATGCACTCTGTTCATTTTATCTAATATATTTGACGTGTTTAAAATGTTTTATGTAGAAAACTCGACGTTTAAATTATAATGTAACTTGTTTTATTTTATATGTTTAAAGTTCTTACGTGTGATCAAATGTTTTAATGAATGTGAAGATCTGAAAATTAATACCTATATTAATTAGTGATAAAAATATCTTTTAAACGGGGATTTTGGTCTCAGAAACCAACGGTTAATCACATTAGACTTATTTGAATTAACTGTCACCGATTGAATTAAAAAAAATGTTTCGTATTTTTATGTGCACCAAAGTACTCACTTCATTCATCTTGTATTCTATAATCGTGTAATGAAATAAAATAAAATTAAAAATCGATATTAAAATATCTACTTTCTTTTTTTTTAGTTAATTTTATTCACAAATAAGAAAGGTGTAGAAGTAGACACAAATGTTAAGGATTACCGTAATGTAACTGTGCGGGGGTCGCCTTGTTAAACTTAAGCCGTATTTTCTTTGGTGACCCCAATTAACCTACTACCAAGGACCCTAAGTAAACAAACCTTAATTGTATGCTTCAAATTTATTTTTATTTAAAACTGGCTGTCGCTCGTTATTTCGACTACGAGGAATTAAAAAAACCTTTTAAGTAGCCAATATGTTCTTTCAGAGTTTGTCTGTCAAATTTAAGTGATATCCACTTAACCTGGAGATAACTTCAAACAAACATTCATCCATCCATCCATTTAAAAATTCGCATTTATAATTAATAAATTAGTAAGATCGTCGTGAAAATCACAACTTTTTTCCTTATCACTAAATAAAGTTAAATGCACAAAAAATCTTTATCTTACAGGTCGAAGGCCGAAATTTCAATTTCCTGAAGGAAGCACTCAGCTTTTTGTCCTCTATTGACATTCCTTTACCGCGTACTACGACGCCGGTTGATTACTCTATTACGTCGGAAGAAGGAATAGAGGCTTGTATGAATTTATTGATATGTCGTTTGCAAGAATCTCTATTTTTGTTACTTCTCTTTCATGTTTTTTGGTATAAATAAAAGTGTAGGCTATTCGTAATGACACAAACAAACTAAATTTTGACCACACGTAAATATTTAAAGTCTTCATCTTAAAAAATCTTGCCAATATCAAGGTTATTTTCCGTAGATTTTCATTGCCTATTGCCCAATTAGTTTTCTTTGAAAAAATAAATACTCCGACTCCAATATGTCCAAGTATCATTGCAGTGGAAATCTACGGTAGAAATTCTCAAAGAAGCTCCAAATTTCTGTTCAATATTAGATACGCGTATTCACGACAACAATATAATAATCCAGTGATAGCTAACCTACGTATAAAAATGATATCTGGGTTGCCGGCATTATTATTTACGACACGAGAAAGGAGTAAAAGTGTACAGCCCATTTGGCCCCAGCAGCCTGAATAAATACTCTACCGATCAGGACGTGCTCTCACTCTTTGTGTGAGGAATAAATGGGTGACCCCTATAAATCTTCCATTCGTTGCTCCCGGGGTCGAAGATGCCGCAATACATTGGTCCGAGTGATAGACTTAAGCGACATAAATAATAAATAAACTTGTTTATCTTTCATAAGTATTGATGTAAAGATATACAAGATGTTTTTGTTTTTATCATAGCTTGTTTCTTACTTGCTTAGAAATGCAAAAAAGGTTGAAGAATTTATATTTCAAACAAGCAACAATTAATATAAGTATTTTTTGTACTTAACGTAGTTTGTTCATGATAACATCAGATTTTCAAATTATTATTTTTAGGCTATCCGCTTCAGCGACTGACTTAGACGACAGCCGAAAGGATTTGAAGAGAAAGAATTTTTGTATCGAGCCCTTAGTTATGCTAATGCGAATGACCGGGATCCACTGAATGAGTGAATAAATTGCGG
>NW_013531726.1:5423537-5434806 GCF_000836235.2 Papilio xuthus | reverse complement strand
ATTAGGCCTCCGGGACACACACTCATCAGACGAAACGCGGAATTGCTTCCACTTCACGCCTGTCTTCTGTGTGGTCGTGGTATTTCACCGGGCGAGCCGGGCCGATTCGTGCGAAGATGTTAAAGCGAGCTCTACCACTGTTAAAATATACTGCACTCAAAGTCTTTAATGGTTGCTTAAACAGTTCCCTTAGTATACATAATCTACACTAAAATATCCTTACATATTTGTTTGAAATAAACTAAGAACGTATCATTAAAATAATTTTTATCGCACGTAAAAAAGTGCAAATAATACAACATAATTTAAATATAAACTTAAGGTTTTATGTTGGTTTCTGTAATATATATACTAGTGCTTCAAAGAATACATTTAGAAACATGTTCAACGATTACATATTCTGTACACATTTTTCCGAGGCCTCTCTCCTGTGTCTTGATAAATCTTTCAAAACCACTCGAGGCTTATGTGCAGTGTTTCTTGCAAATCCCCTTGAAAAACAAGTCACATGAAAATGTTTGTTTAGGGGAAGTGGGTCAAGGAAATCTTAAAATGGAGCACTCTGTTGCTTTTTATATGCATTTAGGCAGTTCCATAATAGTGTAAGAAAAAGTAAAAAATCTAATTTTTTTTTATAAGGAATGGATGGAAAGTGGAAGTGGACTTTCCGGATGAGAAAATGCATGGAAAGCGAAACTATTTTCTTTCTGTGCATCCTCTCCTCCGTAGATTTACGGTAGACAACGCATATGCTATTGCGTATGGGCAACGGTCACTTCGCTATTTCAGCGATCTCAGGTGACTGCTCGCTCGTTTGCGAAATAAAAAAAAAGATGTATTGACGTATCTCGTTTATTACCCGAACTCCATTTATACGACACAAATATGTGTGCTGTATCACACTGCTGATCGATTTACCGTTGATTTCTGAGACCAAAATGCCTGTATTAAACATATCGCCATAATGTGTTTTATACATGGATATTGGTCTTAGAAACTAACTATAAGTTATTCACTAATTTTTCATTCGGTTTTATAACATTAGTAAATATTAATCTGGTTAATCAATTATGTCTTGCCTTAGTTCGACTGAAGTTGGTACTCGTGAAAATAAAAACAGAAAACTTTTTTTATGCAAATTAAAAACGAAACAAAAATGTTGGCATAGATTTTTGCTCTCTTTTTATTCCCGTTAGCGCAACATCGTTATGCATTTAAGTGGCTGGAGCTCAATAGGTTTTTTAACGTGATGCAACTTGAGAGCTGTCTTGACCGACATTCACATACTTTGCGCATTGAATTTGTTTTGGATAGCTTGGGTTCGTAATATTACGGACAAATTAAACAAAATAAAAAATATAAAACTGTCGCATGTAACTCCGACCGCTAAAAAAAAACTTACTAAGTAACCTATGCTTTCTTCCGGACAATGTTAAAGAGCAGAGATAAGTGGAAGAGACCCATTTTCCAACGCTGACCCCACCGCCTTGTGAGATGTGAGCTAAACAGAGGGAGAGAGAGAGAGAGAGAGACTTTTTGAAAAAAAATCTGTATACATCATCATCACCATCATCAGCTCACTATATGTCCCCACCGAGGGGCTCGGAGCCTGTATACATACCTATGTGAAATTTCATATACCTGTGTCCAATTAGATTAGCTCAATTAAAATTTATTTTATACAAGTAGCATATTTAAAAGCTGCAAATAAAAATCCTCTGTGTTGCCACAAGTATCCTTTTATCCAACCTTTACAAAATGAAATATTCAGTTTTGAATATTCAAATCAATATGAAATTTGTTCTTAACTCGTATTTAAGTTTGTTCATATATTAAGTTTTGAAAGTACGTCGAAAAAGTTTAAGAAATAGAAAATGTTTTATGATTAACTAAAGAAATTGCTTTTCTCGATTGTACGAAGGGGCAATAGCACTTATATGTATTTTCATATTTCGATTTTACTAAGAAAGGGTGAATGAAGGTTAACAAAGGTAATTTACAATGCTTTAGTAAATAACAGTGTTGAAAAATTTCTTACCTAAAACGGACTTATAACGACCAGATGAAATACTTAAGCAGGACAGTATTAACAACACTAGAAACCGACGTATACACGTAGAAACTAGAGAGGTGTGACAGGACCATGTTAAATGGAAGTCTGTGGTCTCTGCCTGCGCCCTTTCGGTTACGTGTGTGAATAATGTGTTTTACTAAGTGAACAATTTTAATGCTTACTTTTTACCCATGTTTTAAGATTAAAGAAACAGAATTTTTCATATGAAAATGTAAAAAAAAACACTTCTTACGATTCATTAAGCTGAAATGTTTTTTTTTATTCATTATATTTATAGAACTCTGTTGAATGTTTTATAAAAATACTGAATGAAAATGTGGCTGCGAGAAAAACTGTGTTTCGAAAGCCGTTTTGTCATTGTGTTGAGTTCTCATACTTTCTTTTGTTTTTTATATATAAAAGTGATAAGAATAATTGCTGTAAAAGTCTTGTCTTTTGTGTATCGAAAAAAATATATATTTAGTGGTCGACCGCGGCTCCGTTCGCGAGGAATTAATAAAAACTAACTTAGCCTATGTCTTTTTCCAGGCTATGTTCTACATCCCTGGCAAATTTCATCGAAATCCGTTGAGCCGTTCTAAAGATAAGATAAGTAAGAAGTAAGATATTAAAATTCTGACTTTTCTTTATAAGTGCAATATCTTCGGAGTATATATATTACATACTTGAATTAAGACGACATATTATTATTCAAGTTTACATTGCTTATATATTTGCCAACCACTTTACACGAATTTATTGGACACTATATGTCTCCAGTAAATTCATATTTAATGTTTATTGCCAATAAATAATCTCTAATACATTTATTGAGCTTAACGCGGAGTACAAATAAAATAGAATTAAACAAAATACTTTCGACTATGGTTTAGAAAGGTAGAGGAAGACCAAAAAAAGTATGGAATGACTGTGTGAAAGAGGATATGCGTAAGAAGGGGTAGACTCGGATACGACGGCTGATGGAGATGTATGGAGGAGTAGTACAAACTGTGCCGACCCTCGATAGGGATAAGGGCAGGTTGATGACTTTCGACTATGGTTTAACTTAAATGTAATATAAAGTCATGATGTAATGTGATCCTAAAAACATAACCTTACGTCATAGCCCTTTTAACATAGAAATGAAATAGAATAGAACAGTCACAATTAAGTAGAATCATCGGTTACCACTTCCAGGATATTCATACAAAATTCAGTAGTAGTTAATTTGTAGTTGAATATAGACATCCTATTCATTATCTATAAAAACAAAAGAGATAGTTGTAATATTATGTTTTTTAGTCATAGGAGTTTTGGCAGTGGAAGACAAATTTTTTCCAATTCTTTCTAAATGTAAAAGACCGTATTCCTATTGTCAATTTTAATTTGTGGACGAGAAATTCGTCTTTGTTGTAGACGATTTGTATTCATGAAGCCGTCTTCGATGACTTTTGCACTAAGCTTTACGACCGTAGAAAGCATTTGTCTAAACTGGTACATTTACAATTCCAGAAAGTTACCCAGCCAATTCACGTCGAGAATTTCAAGCGAAATGTTTTTAAAATACAAATGTTTCAAAACAAAAATCTTTCCTCTGAACTATTACTTGTCAATAGTTAATTTACATCTTAGAATTATTAAAAAAAGTTAATTTTATTTTTATTTATATGATGCTTTGTATGGTTTTAGTCGTCAAATAACATTGTCACTTGTGACAGTTTACTGTTCAGTGAATTTTTCAGATCAAACATTTGCTATTTTATTTCATAAGTAAACTCATTTTATTCGTAGAGTAGCATAAAAACCTAATCTAAAATACATTTAAAGTACATATAATCTATATAAAATTTACATGAACATTAACATCCATTACACCAATTTCAGTGCTAATGTATTCTTCAATGAATTCATACATCAGAAGTTTCGAATACATTTCTAAAGCACTAAACATCAAGGTCGACATACATTCGTCTTTATGGATATTCTACTTTTATGATCGTTGAAAAGAGCAATTTGCAAGTAATAAACGCTCTCTGCGTACAAAATAGCCTCTATTAACAATATTGACGTCAGCTGTGAATGTATTCATAAGTTATTAAATAAATGGCTTATTTGAAACAGAACAATACGAATAACATTATTATATAAATTTGAATATAGAAATTTCGAAATACCAATACCCAAATTTAAAAGATACGGTTTGCCGATCTTGCGTCATGTGTTCGAATTACCAATATCGTCAACCACTTAATACACAGCTTTGAGATTATTTGAAATGGTTACAAGAAATTATAAAACTTTCGCCGGCGAATCCGTCCGCGCGGAATAAAAAAAAACATAATAACAAACAAAAATCCAATCTTCCATCTAGACTGACGCATTTATAATATTTGGAAGATAAGATTATGTTCAATTATTTAAACTAATATTATAAAGAGTAAAACATTTGATTGTTTGTTTGTATTTAATAGGCTCTGAACTGACTAAAACTGATTACTGAATTGACTGAAAAAATCTTTAACTATTGGGAATCTGCTATCCAAGGGTTATATGACATATTTAATTTCGCACGGACGAAGACGCTGGCAACTGCAAATCTGTCAATATAAAAAAAAACAAAATGGTGGTCATCGTTGTTATATAACATAGATATGTTTTGATTTAAAAAGAACATGATTTATTCTCTTAAATAAACTAACAATCACTTTTAGTACACGCATCAATTTTCAATTCAATACTTCAGCAAAGTATTAATATTTTCTAACATGTTTTAAAGTTAAAGCCGATATCTGCATACATTGTTCGAAACTAGTAACTGCTGTCAAGCGACGCCTAGTAAAATGTATTTTACAACTTTGCGCCATAAAGTTGGAATGCTCGGAAATCTGAATTGAATAGCGGCATCTATGATATTAAAATTGTTTTTGTTTGTGATGTATTAACATTGTACTGAGCATTGGAAATAAAAAAAAATACTATAAGATTTATTACTTTCATTTTACATTTAAAAATAAATTCCAGCTTGATACCTTCAAGCGTTTTTGAGAAAAAAGGTCTTAACAGACAGACGGACGGACAACAAAGTGATCCTATAAGGGTTCCGTTATTTTCTATGAAGCATTAAAAAGTTTTTAATAGAAGGAAAAAGACTTGAAATTTAGAAATAATATTCAGATTGATATAAAATAAAACATTTTTTAAGTACCGGAAAAAAATCTCTCAATGGTATAGCATTACACGTAATGTAAACCGTTTGAAATAGATCGCCATACATTTATTCTAATAGCAGTCTATTTCGTCGTAAATTATTAACATCAATTCCTGCTCTTTCGAACAGTAGAAATCTACGGTTAGAAGTACATATATAAATCTTAATAATATTATAAATACATCTCAAGAAGCTCTCGCTAAACAGTTTAATTAAGAGCCCGATACAAAAAGCAGTTATTCTAGGAACCGTTAAGTCTGATTAGGAATGAAAATAATACCTTATAATAAAAAGACAAAGTTTTAAAGTTTTTGTGTAAAATGCATTCGCAAATTACATTGTGAATTAAATTTAATGTCTGTTATCTTAATTTTACGATCCACGTTCTAAATCCGAGTCTTAAATAACAATGTAGCCCGTATTATTTTACTGCAATTTTATCTTATACCAACTGCAGTTTCTGTCCACTGAACTTTGAAATTAGATTTGCTTGAATATAATGCCTAATGTAATTACCAATTAACTTGAAATACTTTATTTATTTCAAATGAATATGCTTTTGAACGTGGTTATTTTTTCGTGCGTAGTGGCTCAAGGATAGCACTTGACTTGCAATCTGCAGGTCCTGGGTTTGAATCCCGCCATATACCAATATGTTTTTTAATTTACATACGTACATTTATCCGACCTTCTTACGGTGAAGGAAAACATCGTGATGCAACCCGCACATATCTGAGAAGTTCAAAAATATGTGAGAAGTCAACCAACCCACACTGAGCCAGCATAGCTTGAATAAGTCCTAATCGCCTCTAACTTAGGGTAGGCTCCGAGCCCCTCGGTAGGGACGTATAGTGAGCTCATGATCATGATGATTTTTGCCTACTAAATAACATATTTATCCATCTTATGTATACATAAACTCATTTTGAAAAAGTCGTAAGTCGATTTTTTTTTCTTCTGTTTTTCGCACTTTTATTACAGTAATAACTAAATAGTTTGTCATACTTGCGTTTAATTGCGCGAAAGTCAAACTCAGGTCACAATATTCCATAAATCGATGCCCAAAGCGTGACATTACATCGCAAATTCAGTTTATCGATTATTAATAGAATACATTTGTAGCGTGCATCAGAAATGCGCGTCCTCCCCCAATTCATTACAGGGCGGGCAGACTTATGGGAATACGACACGCAACTGGGCGGTACCATACTATACATAAGTTGTGTTTTACTTATTTATATCACACTATCCAATAATGCAATTGTATGCTTAATTACATAGAAAATTAAAATCATTTCAATATTTGTTTAAATTAGCAATTCTTTTTTACAAGACCTTATCGTGAATTGCTTGTCACAAATAAGAAGGGAGTGGTGACTAAAATGACAAATAATAGATTGATTTCAAGGACTAAAACTTAGAAAACCCACCATAGAGTGGAATAAAGATGGGAATATAATTATAATTAAAGACTAGTCGTGTCTGTTTTATTGCTTATTCTATATATCTCTTCTAATTATTCTTGCTAGATGTATACGACGGAAATTAAGTAAATAATTCATTGGATTAAGACCAAGCAATTCATTACGTGAACGAGCGTATTCTCAAATTTAAATCAATTAAAGCCTTTAGCAAACACCAATCAATTTTCGAACGATTTACCTTATAACGTTTTGTGACGAATCCGATTAAAAATATATTCGATTCGTTTTACTTCGATCATCCTTTGTGTGATCGGGTTTCTATCAATTTTTGTTCCATTCAAAAAAATGTTTTTGCGTTCTTTGGTTGCTATTTTCACGTTTTAATAAGAAACAATTAATACTTCGTCGGATTGAAAAGCAACATCTAATTAGTAGCCTATATGTTTTTTTAGGCTATGTTCTATATCTATGCCAAATTTCAGCGAAATCCATGCAACCGTTCTGGAGATATCTTCGAACAAACATCTATCCACCCATCTAAACTTTTCGCATTTATAATATTAGAAACATTTATATGGAAACATTGTTCATTGAAAGTTTAACCTTTTTAGCATTTGTTACATTGATATTACGTTTCGAGATATTAAATTCGGATTTATTTTTCTTACAAAGAGAAAACTTCGTGAAGGGATCAAATATTTACAAAACAATTAATAAGGAAAGTTCAGTCAAACGGCGCGTCATTATTTCTTTGCAGAATAAACAAGTATTACAAAGGATGCCTTTCTTATTATCATATTTTTAATATTTTATATTTAATGAGAATTTTAATATAAAACGCACTTGTATCTGAATAAAAAATTAATAGTATAATTCATTTTACTAAATGTCTTATCGTGGGTTTCCGAGACCAAAATCTCTGTAAACATATCGTCATTTGTGTCATTGTTTTCGACAAAAATGTGATAATTTTTTTTTCTGTCTTAGAAACCCACGGTAAGCAATCTTTACTGAAATTAAGCGCTGAATCGAATAAGTAAAACATAATATAATATCAATATCATCATCTATCTGTTTACAAACTTGTTATTTATATTAAAATATACTTTTTATATGAATAAAATCCTAATAAGTAAAACATATATTATACAACCTGTCGCCCGCGACACCGTCCACGCGGAATTAAGAAAATACATCATCACTAGCCACATCCATCCTTGTATCCAAACATTCGCATGTATAATACTAGTAAGAAATAAGATATAAAATAGTACACCACCAGCTGCAAAATCTTATGATTTTAGTAAACATTGGTCAGGTCTAGAAAACAGTATTAAGCCTATACAAATCATATTTGGATAATAAATAGGAAATCTTAATTAGGATGTCTTAAAATCTTACAAACAATGGTACAAAAATTCGTATGAGTCGTAAGAATGTCTAATAGAGATTCAGCAAAGACCTCTAATAGTCCGTAATATATCTTTCGGATAATTCCCTTGACATTCATCCGCCATAGGAAAGTAAGCTTTACCGTTACCCGCTAACGATGGCCAAACTAACTTTTTCCATACTTGTATCGTTTCCAATGAAATAAAGTCTGTTTTCCTGTGTACATATACAAATTATTTACCACCAGTTAAAATCCGCTTTTCTTCTACTGTTTGTGTTCAGTATATTGTCTTTTTTTCTACCCTCTTTTATGTTGTCTTAGAAGAAAATTAATTAAGTGGCATTGTTCTCTTTGAGGGCCGTTTTGTAAGCATCTGCTTTTTTATATTTTTCTCCCGCGCCGAGTGTGCTTTATGTCTATTTAAAGCTGAAACACAAAATATTAACGGTCACGCAGCAAAAAATTTAATAAAACTTAATGAAAACATTTCAGAGATAACATAAAGGTAATTTTTTTTAAAGTTAATGTACATAAAGCCACACATTTCCAGTTTTAACTGAACAGTTGAACTATACAGTCAAACTATTATAGTTAAACTGTACAGTTCTCAATTTTGTGCAGTTAAAGCTGAAGGTGTATAGCGAGCTTAAAATATTAGTGCGATATTAAGTTACATAAAAATATTCACTTTTAGGCTTTATAAATATTTAAAAGGACTAACTCTTTAGCGAAAGTTCACGACCTTTAGGCAGCCTCAACGACTTTAAGAAGGTTATAGTTTGTTTTGCCTAAGTTGAAAGTCGAACATATTTATTTAAATTTAATATTGTATATGAACTAATTTTATTAATATTAGTTAAGAAAATGTTTAATTCTTTTATGATCTTATAAGGATACTTTATTTTAATATTCGAGTTTAATATTTAATAGTTAGCTTTTGCCCGCTACTCCGTCCGCGCAGACTTAAAAAAAAACTTAGTAGGTAGCCTATGTGTTGTTCCAGAATATGTTCTACATCTATGCCAAATTTCAACGAGATCGGTTGAGCCGTTCCTGAGATACCTTCCAACAAACATTCATCTAAGCTTTCTCATTTTAAATATTAGTAAAATAGAAGTTCAAGGAAAGAATAAACGTTAAGAGAATACATAATTTACTCCTTATATGTTATTTCCTTGTCTGAAAAAAGCCTGAAGAAAATAATATTTCTATCTTGAACCAAACTTGTCCTTGTAGACATTCCAACGAGACCTTGCGGAGTCCACAGACAAACCAATTTACACGACTGTGGCTCCGCTTTCATGATCGCTTTTGAATTTTTTATATCGCCGGCTGAAAGGTTAAGCGAGGGTGCGTCTCCATTGCGCCCTAACTCCGTTGAAATAGTGCTCCTATGAAACTTTTAAGAAAATGTCTTTCTTTCTTTTTCGTAAAAGTAACCATTACTTTACAAGCAAAGACAATCATTTTTAATAGTTAAAATGAGCAATGCCAAAAATTTATTACAATTTATTTATGTGCAGAATTTGTCTTTTACAGGCGGTTTCAATTTTTTTTTTATTATTCATAGTTCATTTAGCTTAATAAAGATATTTGAAGGATATGTACATATTTCCAACGTTTTTGTTTTACCATAGTTCGCGGGTATCGCATTTCATAGTAAGGTATCAGGAGGAAGGTAAACGATGCTCCCGGATATATTTTTCTCTTTATTGGAGCTCTTTATGCGCAACCGAGCCCGACAACTCATATAAAATAAGAAATGTTCGCAGCAATACTACAGAAACAATTTCCTTTTCTCAGAGATATGACCTTTTTCTATTGTTTTCTTTGTTTCCACAATTCTCTACGTCTCGAGTTTTGATTACGTAAGTTCCCTCAATAAAGTACGTATTTTTGTACTGATTATTTTAGGTAAAAGACCTTTGACTACAAATAGCGATTACTTATAAAAACATCATCCTGTAACTGTGGTAGACGCCATCAACATCTGTTGCGCGATTGGGTCGTCTCGAGCGATGGAACACCACAACCACACAGAACACAGGCGTAAAATGCAAGTAATTCCTCGTTTTGACTGATAAGTGTACGTACGGGAGGCCTCGTTTTAATCTCCTTTCGCTTCCTAGCCTTTTCTTTTAGTAAAGGATGGTAAGAGAAAGTTGGATGGATTTGGAGAAGAGACATACAAAAATTTACTTTGCGTCTCCTCCTCCGTCGACAGAAAGTTAGCAAAGCATCTGTAATTGTCTACGAACAACGGACGCTTCGCTATTTCGGCGAATACAGAGAGCTGCTTGCGCGTTTGCTTTATGGTTAAAAAAATGATACATTCAATAAAGTTGATTCTTTTATAATATATCTTTGTATCTTTTAAATTTACATTTGCTTCATTTTTTTGCATTCCGCGAAAGTTGGTCGTACGACTCATTTTATGTATATGGAAAATGGAAATGTAAATTTCATCAATCACGTCATAAAGACTAATAGACTTACTCTAAAAGAATAAATCAAACAGTTTAATAATTTTATCACGACATTTCCTAGCAGCGATTGATAGTTTCTATAGTTCAAATTCCTAACTTGTTAAACTATGCCGCCAAAGTTAACATCAGGGCAAATCACTCGGACACTATAACGCTAACATTACAATGGTTAAGATTTATAGCTAATCTATATTTCTAGCTAATCTGTGTACAATTATCACTATCATTATTTATTTCCGCTGAAAGCAATGATCATTTGACGGCAATTAAATGCTTAATCTGTTTACACATACAATAGACACAAGGGAATTATAATGAACTTTTGTATACTACTAAAGTACACAAAAAAATCTTTAGACTATAAAAATAGAGTTAAAGATTTTGGTAATTTATCTAATATTACGTAAGTGCGTAAATTTCTAAGACGGAAGTTACGCAAAAATCTTAATACTACTACATTACTGAATAATGTAATTTAAGATTTGATCCTGATAATAATTTTGATACCGCTTACCTATATGATGCTAATTTAGTAACTATGCTGTTTGTCATTCAGTTTTTAAATGTAAACAATGTTGTTTAAAACTTACCTGACAGCACCCACAAGCGAATTTCTTCACTATTACACAAACACTATGAATTACAATAGTTTTTTACTTAAATGTCTTTATTAAGTTCGAGAAATAAATGAACACGAATAATTTT